>NW_027491990.1:600000-800323 GCF_021521415.1 Bidens hawaiensis | reverse complement strand
ATGAGATTTGTAGTGTTTGTAGAAGACAAATCAAAAACACTAAACCAAGAAATTTGGCTTTGTTGAAATGACCAATTTCTTGATCCAATGATCATTGATTGAACTTGGGATAAAACATTAATCTATGACAACTTGAGACTTAGTCTTAGAGGTTATCCTCGCTTTCCTTTGCATTCATCGTACATGACACATCTCATAGACCGTTTCAATCAATAAAATCCACATGGGTTTGATTTGGTCTTGTGAACTTCATCGTATGAGACATTTACTAGACCGGATGCATTGATAGACACCGCCAAACTTGATTCGGGTCCTTACTTCCGAGGTTAATGTTGCATGAAACATATTTTATACGCTATTTGCATAGACAAATCAAGAAAATAGATATGAGTTGTTAATTTTGAGGTTGATGATCACTACATGTGGTTAGACATGACCTAGATTGAAATAAGGGATATGCCATGAATAACTTAAAGCCTGTTTATTACTTTTTGGGATAACCTAGAAATCATGATTCACTTTTGAACTGATTTAACTAGGATCTACAGTTAAAGCTATGATTTACAAAATATTAATAGCTTAAGCACCATTATATAGCTATTGATCTATAGAAGATTCATCATTCACACTTGAAAACTGATGCAAAACGATTTTGTGATGCATTCTGTAATACCTTATATGCATTATTTATAAGAGATTATTTATGGACGAACATTATTTATAAACGATTTTGTGATACATTATTTATGGACGAACATAAGAGATGCTAGATTAAATAAGTGCAGCATCGTACCATAACACATTCTAAGGCCACAAAGTCGGTAATAACCAAGATTCATATGTGTTAGTGACGACTAATAAAAACCAAGTGTTAGAGAGTGATACACGATAAAGGTGTAGATATCACTAAGGAAAAAAGATACGTCGTGGGAGAAGACACATGAGGAAGAGGCGAGAGAAGTGAGTATACATCAAACACAATTTAGTTAATAATAAAAGTAACTATATGATAAATCTGCTTTAAAAAAAATGAGGTGATCTTAGCTTTGGCGACATACGAACCTAGTCATTGTATAGCGCTAGAAAAATATCGGGTTATCTTTGTTTCATGTCATCTATTACAAAACACACCGCAATTTAGATGTACATAGTGACAACAATTTTAGTCCCTTGTGCACAATACCGAATAATTTCAAATTCAAAGTCGTCTAAGATTCAAACAATAGACAAGGTATGTTTTGCCATTTCTTGTTTTCACAAATTCTAAGCGTAACATCTTTCGGTATTTCTTTAATAAAAATCTGATAATGACTTAACTACTTGTATTATTAGTAATCGGTAGTTGTTTCAGTCGGGCGAATACTCATTAATAAATCACAGACATTTCGGCTTTTTTTTTTTAATAAAAGAATCATTAAATAACTTAATAACATAATCCTTCTATTAAACTACAATCATCCTGGCCGGTCTCATGCATAGGTTGTCTGCTACCGTTGACTTAATTTGTTTATACAAGTTTCATTTTCCGATAATTGTTTGAATATAAAATACTTTATAGCTAATTTTATATTATCCATAAAATCCCTAATAGTTTATTTATTATTATAACAGAAGCATGATTCACGAGATTTTTAAAACGTTGTTTTAGAGTCGACTATGGATGTGAAGAGCAGTGAAAAATTTTCAAGGTCTCGTGATTTACGAGATTTTTAAAAGTCTTAAGTTTTTATTTTTTTATTTTTATAACCAACAATTTATTATACGAATTTGTTGTTCACTATAAAACTTGAACGTTCATCATTTTCATCTTAACAAATCCCCTGATATTATTGAGCGCGCTATAAGCCTTTTGATAGTTTAAAGTTAAGTTACAATCTAATTAAATAAATACAATAACAATTATCAGAAACCTAAAAAAGTGATTATAACTACTAGTATTTCGACCCGCCGCATTGCGGCGGGCTGGGTGTAGTGTTACATTTTACCCATTTGAAGATTTGAAGATGGTAATGTATAGTCATGGAAGCAGCATAATTTACATTTTACCGATTTGAGTTGGGTCTTGAAGAAGGTAATGCATATGCATAAAAATTTGGCACTATAATGTCAGTTTGTTACAAAATGCTCTCAGATGGCTCCATCATTAGCATTATAGTTACATTGACATGGAGAGTTACTTTGACATGGTGTTCGCACTAATTGTACAATTGTTGAGAAGAAATCTTCATTTAGCTTGGAAGTGGCCATAAACCATACTGGCATATAAGACACGTGCAGATATAATGGTTATGATTTATTAACTAAAAGAATCCAATCTATGCTTCATGGCTATTTACTTGACTATATATAAATATAAGGTTATCATACTGTACTTTCTGTATATAAATAACACGGTATTTAGTTGCTATGTACCAACATCACACTTCTAATTACATCTTGTTACTTTCAAGAAACTAAAAGAAAAATAAAGACAATCAAAAATAATTATCAGTCGTTTCCCAAATCACTCCAGTGTCCTAAATTTGCAGTTTCATTCGTTTGCCACCAACCTCCATGGTCCTAATATTAAATACAACACTACATCAGCGAAGACCAAATTATTATTATCAATATCCCCTTGGACAACTTATAACTATAAATGTAAACTTGTATATCGTGTTCAAGTCCACTAAATTCAATAAATTGATAATGCCAAGTAGCAACAATGTAATGCTCGGTAAAGTTATATAAACAACCGATAGCAACAATCGAATGTTCACCATCGCATCAAAGTTATAAAACAATCGATCAATCTGTAGTAGTTATAAGACTTATAACAATTATTATACTACGAATTAGGTCCGTTTAAACACAATTCAGGATTTTAATCAAACACATAACATGCAAGTCAAAAAAACACACATATAGAAGAATAGCATCAAACCAAGCAGGATGAAAACAATTCTCCACATATTATACCTCAATTGTACACACAGAAAGGAAAGCAACAAACCGAAACACGTAAGCGTAACTCTGTCGCCGAGAATTCCAGTAAATTTATATTTATTATGCATCAATATTAAAGGAAAAAAAGTATTTCTTTAAAATTATATAAGGTTTTAACAGTTTACATTACATACCTGCATAAATGACATCCCTAAGTCCACTGGGATCCCATTAAATCCTGAAATCAGAAGCTTCACATCAACCTTAGATACTTTGGAAGATAGTCACATACGTTAACTCTGTTACAGGGTTTCGCCACCACATTCGTCGCTCAAACATCTCTGTCTTGCCTCCGCCACCTCCGTCGTAGGGTTCCAAAACGGAAGCCGGCATATAATTTCGTACACACAGACACGATTAAACATCACCATCTCGTCTTACCACAGCGGCTGCGATTCCAAAATGGAAGCCGACTGAAGATAACAGACGTTATGAATCCATGAAGAGAGAGAGAGATAAGTCAGATAACCTCTTCAAATGGTTGCAGAGAGAGACAGGTGTAAGCGAAAGGTGTATAGGAACGTGTAAAACTCTAAAGTACATACAAAATGTACAACATAAACTCCACCAAGTACAACCAAATTATACACTAAATAGAATGAATAGTAGTTGTGTGTCTAATGAGATATTTCAAAAATATAATATGTATATAATTTACACAAATTATTTATTTATTTATTTTCTGGAAATGATTCAATACATTTTCGTTATAAACATTGTTAAGTAATTCCTTTTTGCGGGAAACAAATGCAATAACTGTTCATAAAATCATCATTAATATGTTTTCGAATAAATGATCTTCACAAATTTTATTAAATAAAAATAGTTCTTAACAATTTCTGTTGGTAAAACCTATTGGTATCGTGCATCTTATTTAGGCCAAGTATATTACTTGAAAGAGAAGACGGGTACAGGCGGTGGCTCTAAGCTTAGCTCGGTTGAGATTTCTGGTTTAATAAGTTAGAAACCCTAGTTTAATTAAGTCTCTAAAAATACCATCTTAAATCCTAGTGCTCATTTTATTGCTTTCGTATTTGTGTATCGGTTCCCGTGGGTGCAGATGCTAACAAAACCAATGGTATCTTGGCCCATATGCAATTGGTAAACATAAAAACCAGAGAATATATGAACAAAAATGTTCAACGCTTTTATTAAACTTGCAAAAGGAAAAACACGTATGCTAAAACCATCAATCAAACGACCCAATTTAACCTAGACATAATAAACGTAAACATACTAGAAATCAAGTAGCTTAACTTGCAAAACAAATAAACCTATTTGATAACTTTAAGCATTTAACTTACTAGATAATTCTAACTATTCACTAAAAACTAAATTAAACTTTCATCTTTAGCCTTATAACTTACTTTTAAACTCGGTTTCAGGACTAACTTCTAATATGATAATTTCAATAATCGATTTACCAACTATATAACCATCATTAATCTTACAAGATCATATATAACCATTAAAGTTGACAAAAGTTTTATATTTTCAAACATTATCATTTTACCGTAAAATTGATACACAAGTTTATTTTCTTAGCATGAAAAATATAAGCTTTCACTCTAATGTTCGAGACACATCAATTTTGTTTTAGCGATATCACATGACATCAATTCTTAATAATAGTATTAGACTATATTATTATTTGTGTAAGCCTACGGGCTAACCTTAGATTTTTATGGTTCGCCAAAATCTATATATATTATATTGCAACTCATATCAATAGACGATCCAGTATTAACCATTATCTTACATGGTATCCGAGCTCGCCCGCTGCCCCAGATTTGACTTCAGTCCTCTGGCGTGGACTCATTTTATTTGTTTTTTCCTTTTTAGTGTGAATCATCACTGATTTGTCATAAGACTACGGTCCACTATAGCCACGCCACTCATAATCGCCTCACCACATACACTGCTTGTTGGATGGATTCAAAATTGAGGATTGCCATTGAACATTTTGGATTGAAGACTACAGAATTATGGGGGCAGAAGTTTTGATCGAAAATTGAAGACCGTATTATTAGGGTTTATTGTTGTTTTTGTTTTAACGTTTTTTTTTGTTTGATATTCCAGTCTAAGCTTTCAGTTTCCATCCGCTTCGACTGTGGGAGAGTATTAAACTATACTATTATTAGTGTAAGTCCACGAGGCCACCTTAGGTTTCTAGGGATCGTCTTGTATTACAACCTTCATCAAAAGGGGATCTAATATTAACCATTATCTTACAAGTAGATCACTCAAGAATTCGGTTAGCCATAGGGATGAGCAAATTTGGTACCGGTACCGAATCGTTGCCAAAGTTTTGAGTTCGGGATCGGTATGGTACTGGTATTTCCCGAATTTTTCCTCCAATACTGGTACCGTCCCGGTACCGAACCGAATATTTCGGTACCAGTATCAAGAATTTGTGATTTTCGGGATCGGTATTTTCGATACCGGTACGATACCGAGCTCATCCATAGTTAGCCATAGTCAAAGCAAGCTTTTATATAGAAACTTTTTTTTTTTAATTAATTTTTATCAATTTCATGTTTTCTAAAAAGATATGTTTTTATGTTTGAAATGATTCTTCGATTTCTTATGATAGGGACATTAGATCCTCCGACCATATACCTCTCATCAGAAAACTGCTATGAGTACGCCAAATTATGATTCAAATGTCGGCAAGTGCTATATGTCCTAAGCTTTTATATAAAATTGTCGGCAAAAATAACAACTTTCTAAGACCCAATGATGTTCATGATAAAGATTATATTAAGAGATGGATTCAAGATATAAATAATGTTGCTGCAATCAGTAAACTAAATGCCATGATGAGTTTTTTTAGGACACTTATGATCGCAAAAAGGTAAGGTACTATTTAGTTTACTTTAGCTAATCAAATTTGATACTAATGTTACTTCTTTTCATTTTATTTCTCAAATGCAGCATGTAAAATTATTTTTTTCTCAACAAATTCAAACATCTTGGGGTGGGGGCTCAAAAGTCTCATGGGGTCAGTCGTAATATATGTTACAGTAAAGTTGTGGGACAAGTGGACTCCGCACTCTATCTAGGTCCGTTTATGCTTATGTTTACAGAAAAATACTTTACTTTTTACATACACATTATTGTAGAAGATATCTTTGTTTTCTTTTGTTGATGGTTGTAATCGTTGAACAACGATGATACCGAAAGAAAAGAAGAAAAGAAGCAGGGAAGAAAAAGTTACAAAAACAAGAAACAAGAAACAATATATATAAACAGTCATACACGGGCGTATATGTTATATGGCGTGTAAGTTACATGCCGTGTAACATATACGACGCATATGTCCAACGTATAAGTATAAACGCTCACATCCCCTCTTAAGTTGGAGGTTGAGAAACCCCAACTTGCATAACAGTACGTGAAAAGGAGGCCTTGGTAGGCTTATAGTAAAAATGTCAGCAGGCTGACTTTCACGTTTGTATGCACCAAAGTTACTAGGCTCTCCTATAATTTCTCGCGAACAAAAATGACAACCTATTCAATGTGTTTAGTCATCTCATGAAAGACATGATTCTTTGCAATATAGATTGCAGCCTGACTATCACATTTGAGCGTGACTAGAGTAATGTTAGGAATATTGAACTCCGAGAGAAGTCTCGTCAACCAGACAAGTTCGGCAGTCACACGTCTAAGAGATCGGTACTCGGCTTCAGCCAAGCTCAAAGAAATAGCAGGCTGCTTCTTAGATTCCCAAGAAATCGGAGAGCCCCCAAGGGAAACATAAAAACCTCTAACCAATCGACGAGTATTAGGACAAGCTGCCTAGTCTAAATCACATAATGCTTGCAAAATAAAGGAAGGATTATTATTGAAGAACAATCCTTGAGATAAAGCCCCTTTAACATATGAGAAGGTATGAAGTACAACATCCCAATGAGAAATCCTCGGATCTTGCGAAAATTGACTCAGAAAATGAACAGCAAAAGCAAGATCAGGTCTTGTATGAGTAAGGTAATTAATTTTACCAACAAGCTTCCTGTATTGTAAAGGGTCATCAAGAACAAGTCTATCATGAGCTTTAAGTTGTAAATGTGTAAGACCCCGAATCCCGGAAATCCTACAGTTGGTAATCATATCCAAAATTTCACAAAAATTTAAAACCAAAGACAGGTTCATTTTATTATTAAAAACCATTTCAGAGTAAATAAACAGCGGAAATTCATAAGCATAAAAAATTCCCAAAACCGGGAAGAAGTACCAAACAATAAATGGTGGAAAAATTTAAGTACTTAAAATCCCAAAACCGAATATAAAGTGAAGTGTTGTTTTATTTTAAAGTTCTTGTCTAGAAATGCCTTCAACTCTCCGAGTAGCATCCAGCACGTCCAAGCAGTAACATCCACTCCTTAACCTGAAAGTCAAACTAACATACACACAAAGTCAGCTAGAGCTGAGTGAGTTCAAGTTTTAATAAACAACATTTATAATTCATTTCAAAAGTTCTAGGTATAAAACAATATAGGAAATGGTAAGCAATTAAATATACAAATACCAAATAAGTTATTATCGGTCGAACACACGTACACGGGCCTCTCCACCACGAGTCGAGACTGTAGTAATATATTTGACCCGGACATGGTAAGACATAAGGACGTGACACGAGCCTCTCCACCACGAGTCAAACCCAAGTAATATATTTGACTTGGTCACGGCTTACAAACCTAATACACGTGATACGGGCCTCTCCACCACGAGTAAAACCCAAGTAATATATTTGACCCGATCACGATTTAGCAAACGACGGGCCTCTCCACCACGGGATTTAAAAACCCGAATAATATATTTGACCCGCCTAAATGATGATTACGCGACACAGGCCTCTCCACCACGGGATTTAAAAACCCGAGTAATATATTTGACCCGACCATAATCACCATGCACACGCACATCAATAAGCCTACTCACATAATTCATAGTCACAAGAAATAATATCAACAGTCATAGGCTATAGGTAACGCATATAAGTCCATCCAAAATAAGAACAAAGTAAGTAGGTCTACTCGTATTCAATTAACACAAAGCCTAATAACATCCTCGAGTCTAGACCATAAACAAACAATATATATATATATATATATATATATATATATATATATATATATATAACCATAGGGAATTTATGACCAAAACGAGTCTAAAATAATCTAAGGCATAGAATATAACCCACACCTGGTTTCATAAATGCACAAATAATAAACAAGACTATACAATGTCCTTCAAATTGTTTTAACGAGTAAATTCAGGAAAAATGGTAATTGAGTGTGTATGCCAGCCTAAAACGTAAAAAGAGTTAAAAATGGCATCATGAACTCACCTGGCACGAGGTACAAAATCAACAATGAGCTAGAGATTCCCTAAGTACTCCCACAAATCAAACACCTGTCGGATTAGGAACAATAATTACTAACGGGCCGTACCGAATCGCTTATCATACGAGGCGTCCTAACATGGTTGGATTTACCTAAAGCCTCGACCTCACAAATTGTAATTACAACAGCCCCCGGGGCCTTGTATTTACCAAAACCACCCTTAGTTTATGCCGGGGACAAAGGATTTCCAAACTATACCCGAAAGTTGTTAATTGTATCGTATATGCGCGTTAACGAGTTGTTTATGCACTTGGCAACCAACTAAGCCCCGTGTGGATCAAATTAAGTATAAGTATAGCCAAAAAGTCCACACGAAACTACACGAGTTGAATGGGTCGGGAACTCGCATGAACAACGCACAAACTACCAATTAAACTCGAATTTGCGTTGTACCGACTCGTTTGAGCAACTGACAACCAATTCAGCCCCATTAACTTAAAAAAATAGTTTGTCACAGCCCTTAATTCATACCGAGGCTACACAATCCAAATTGGTTGTTAATTCCCTCAAACAACGCGCTAGACGCCACAATCAACAAACTAGACAACCGAAATCCTAGTTTTCAATTTATCGACAATTGATCAATCAAACGAGCTTCATAGCTCACGATACTAAAGTATAACACATATGACATACCTAGGAAGATGACGGAGCAAAACCTCACTTTAAATAGCCACGAAAAGAACGAAATCGGACAGCCACCGGTTAAGCCTAAAACGAACGTATCGATCAATAACGAGTATAACATGCAGATTTTAGCATGCGAAGATGTATTTTATTACATTGGAAAATCATAGGAATAAATTATGAAATTTTTATCAGAGTTGTATAAATGTCTTGCGTATCTAAAAATTTTTACCCGTTCCCGGTAACCCTACTTTGGTGTTGAATTTACTCATAAACACAGTTCTATAATCAGAGTAAATTAAAAACTTCGCGGAATAATTAAAAACTTCAAACATCACATAACAAAACATTCATTCTTGTCTTAACATACAAATTGTCTTTTCATAAATAATTAATTAAAACAGTCATAACACTTCATCATGGATGCCAGTCTCTTCAGTCCATGCCCTGTGTCCTTCCTTAAGCCAGCTGCCTCAACCTATTTACCTGCGTGTATACTAAAAGTCAGCTACGCTGAGTGAGTTCTAGTTAATCAATTAACATACAATATATTCATACCCTTACTCGTACGCGTCCGAAGATACGTATTCATACCTTAGTTTTCTATTACTCCTTTCATATATATACCTTATATACATGCATACGTACTTACATACTTTCTTTCATAAACCCTATGGTATACCATAAGCTATTCTACATTAAACATCACAGATATTGTAAGGGTCTGGTCCCTATCATCACAGATATTATAAGGGTCTGATTCCTATCATCACAGATATTATAAGGGTCTGGTCCCTACTGCCTCGAATAACCATACATTTATCATACGTGCATATTTTACCTGTCTCATGCATATAATATAAATATATATACATGCTCATTCATACTATCATTATATAGTAATAACATCCAATACATAGTCATACACGTATCATACACTTATCAATTAAGTAAATGTATTAACTATCACATAGGAGTATGCACACAGCCCCGAAAACATTTCAAAGAGAAATGGGGCTAGAACTCACATGGGGTCGATTTCTCTCGCTGTTAATGGTAATTCCCTTCTTTAGTTGTGCACGGCTAACTGTACAATACATTACGCGTGTCAATTATCTATTACCACAACTTCCTACATCTAAATTTATGAAACCCTCAACTAACGGGGGTCCGGGGGCAGCGCCCATGGTAGTGGGGTCTAGGGGCGGCAACCCCTAGCAGGGTCCAAGGGGCAGCGCCCCTGGCTGGGGTTGAGCTAGTAAGAGCATTCACGCATTCACAGTAGCCTTACCATTTATGATTATCTTTTCTATCATCCACTTATAACCTCTTTAAAAAAATATTAAAAAACTAATGAGGGTGAACAATGTCTCCAAAAATATACGAATGAGCAATCACAATTTTTTTTACTCTATTCACAATCACTCACTACAATATACAGACCCTCTTACAGATATACAAGGAGGTTACTATGAATACTCTAAGAATAAATATTTTCTTACTTCTGTTTTATTTTAATTTCAAGTATTACTAAGGCTCTAGAAATACCAATTTGAAAATAGCTGTTGTCGTGTCTAAACGTCAAAAGAAATTCGAGGTCAAGTCAATACTAGCCTTAATTTTCTTGGTCAATTTGATTCTTATTAAATATTTGTTTATGAAGATAGAATTTTAACTCATATAAAAAATTTTAATTTATTCGGGTGGAAGTTTCTGAAAGACCAAAAACTTATAATCGGGACTTTAACTCATTAACAATCCTTTAAGAAAAATGCATAAGAAAATGAATTTTATAAAATTTCGCATGGAAGAATTTCGCTTCGCATGCATGGAAGAATTTCGCTTCGCATGCATGGAATTTCGCTTCGCATGACTTTTTTGCTTCGCATGCTTTTTTGCTTCGCATGCTTTTTCGCTTCGCATGGAACTTTTTCGCTTCGCTTCGCATGCTTTTTCGCTTCGCATGGAACTTTTTCGCTTCTCATGCTTTTTCGCTTCGCATGGTCATGCGATGCGAAATTATTGATTTCGCTTCGCATGGATGTACGATGCGAAATTCCTGCCTTTCGTCGTTTTTACCATTTTAAAGCCATCTTCCGACACATTCTGACCCCGTGCACCTGATCCTGAACCCATATCTCTCATAGTCCAACGCCACCAAGAGGTTATAACATACCAAGTTTATATTTTTCTTACATTTTACAACCCGATCTATCATTATATCTGTTTGCATGACGATTCTAACCATAAAACATAACCATTTAAATTGAAATCCACCTTTCGCTTCGGGTTCGAGTTCAGATCTGGACAATACGTAGATCTGGATGTGATTATTGTTGCTTGACGAAGATAAACACGAGATTCCACACTTCCTTGGCTTGGATTTTAAATCCGAGTGCTAGAGAGAGAGTATGTGTGTGTTTCTTGAGTGTGTGTGTGTGTTTGTGTGTTTGGATGAGAAAAGAAAGAAAGGAAGAAGTGGTTGGGTTTATATAGAGGGGGTTTCATAGGTCCCACCACCCATTCCCAATTCCTACTCTAAATATTATCCAAACTTAACACACAACTAACTTAACGACACACAGTTAATAACAAACTTTCTATTATGTATTATTTAACAAAAGTTGGATGTTACATCCAAATTGTTCCTAGTAACTAAAATGTCATCGCATATACAGCGACATAAACCACTGATGATCCCATAGACTTTGAAAACAAAGATTGATCATTCTGAGAACCCACATACCCTCTTGACTTCAATGCAGAAGACAATTTTTCATATCATTGTCGAGAAGCCTATTTTAAACCATATAAGGATTTCTAAAGTTTAAGCACCTGATTATCAGAATGTTGCATTCCAGGTGGTGACATCATATAGATATCCTCATCTAAATCCCCATGAAGAAAATCATTATTAACATCAAGCTGATAAATAGGCCAACTTATCTTTGTAGTGATAGCTACAAGGCTTCGGATAATGATTATTTTGATAATAGGAGAAAAAGTTTCATTGTAATAAATCCCCTCATTTTGAGTATCTTCTCTTACCACCAATCTAGCTTTACAACACTCAACCGTCTCACCTGCTTTGTGTTTAACTTTGCACACCCATTTGCGTTTAATAGCCTTCTTTCTAGGGGGAAGATCAATAACAACCTAAGTATTATTGTTTTCAAGAGCCTGGAATTCAACTTTCATGGCATCTTGCCATTCAGGAATACCGGCAGCTTCCTTATAAGAAGTAGGCTCATGTAAATCATAAATTTCTTGGGTGAGAGACTGAATAGAAGGGCGAAGATGAGAAGAAGAACAAGAGATAGGATGGGAACTCGAATTAGTGATAGTGTGGAAACAATGATGAGAAGATTCAGAGTTATTACAAATATAGTCATTTAAGTATGAGGGCTGAACAGAAATTCATAAAGATCTTAGAACAGGATTAGGGACAGGAATATAAGATGAATGATTAGGAACACGATTAAGAGTAGGAGCAGTAGGAGAAGGTGAAGGATTAGGAGCAGAATCAGTAGAAGGAGTAGACAAGAGATCATCAAAATAACGATTGATAAGATCAATAGATGGAAAAATGTAGCTATTTTTGGATTTAGTTATAGAGGGAAATAAAGCTTCACAGAAACAACATCTTGAGATATGACAACTTTGTTTATGTTAAGTTCATACAATTTGTATGCCTTTTTACCAAGAGGATAACCAAGAAAACACAAGGCACATCTCTTGGTTTGAATTTATCTCTTACATGAGATAAGGTGGAAGCAAAAGCAAGACAGCCAAAAGACTTCATCTGTGCGTATGAAGGAGCCTTTCCTGTTAAAACCTTATAAGGGATTTTATTGTTAAGAATTTTGGTAGGAAACCAATTTATTAAATGTGTTTCAGTTAACACACAATCACCCCAAAACTGAACCGACAGCTTACATTGAAAAATAAGAGCTCTTGAGGTTTCAAGAAAATGTTTATGCTTTCTTTCAACAATGCCGTTTTGTTGAGGGACAGCGACACAAGTGGTCTGATGGACAATGCCTTTACTCAACAAATATGCATTTTGAACATATCCAGACCCCAGTTCAAAAGCATTATCGGATCTGATGTATTTCATAGTGGTGTCAAACTGGTTGCTAACCATTTCAATGAAATATTGAAGTTTTGGAAAGGCATTGCTTTTGGTTGAAAGTAAATGTGTCCATGTGGTTCTGCTGTAATCATCCAATATGGTTAGAAAATATCTAAAGCCATGGTATGTAGGTGTGTGAGACGGTCTCCAAACATCGATATGAATTAGCTCAAACATTTTACTAGTTGATGTAGTACTGGTAGGAAATGGCTGTTTATGTTGTCATGCCTTAGAATAAATATCACAATGTTCAATAGATTTTGTGGAATCATTAGAAATGAAAGGTAATTGTTTCAGTTTGTAACTTGGTAAATGACCAAAGCTGTTATACCAAGTTTCATAACTTATAACAGAATTACAAACATTTATGGAAACAGGAAAATGTTTAGCGGTCTCGAGAAGGTAAAGACCATTGTCCATATAACCAAGAACTTGTGGTCTCTTTAGAGAAGGGGCCTGCAAAAATAGGTAGTTTTAGAGAAAAGAACAATACCATCAGTATCAACGTATAATCTTGAGACAGAGAGAAGATTCAGTTTACCTGCTCTAACCCCAACAAATTAATAGGAGTTTAACAACCCTGTAGAGTATTTCATACAACGACATTCCAATGCTTGCGTGCTAACTATTGCTGTAGAAGTATTCCGCTAAAGGGAGATGGTTATCCCAACCACCAACGAAATATATAGCACACGCAAAAGCATGCCTTCAAGAGTTTGGATAGTTTTTTCGAATTATCTATCGTCTTAGTATGATGCATCCTACCAGCGTTCAACCTTGTACCCATTTTCTCATGAAACCTCTTCCAAAACCTTGATACTGGTCTACCTTTTTATTATTATTGTAATGTGGCAGCACGTGGTTGGTCTACCTTTTCATTTCTTTTTTTCCTTTTGTTTTTAAAGAATTTATTTCTTTTTTATTTTGTTTACAAATGCTTAATGTGATTTTTTGGGTTTTTATTTTCTTTTAGACCGATTGAATGTGTGTCGGTCTTCACGATAATGATTGGGGTTTGTTTTAATTATTTGTTGGTTTGTAGTGATTGTTTTTAGTATGTAAGTATTGTTTCTCTTTTTGTTTTAAATATGTTAATCTGATGTGTTTAGGTGTTGACGAACTTACATTTTGGTTTAGTTCCGGTGTCGTAACCCGATAGTCACCGGATTCGCGTCAACTTGATGCCGTACTGCCCCGGTTTTACCAACCGGATAAATGTCGTTTTAGTTTATCTTTACCATAGATTATACAAGTGCTAATAACTTTCTAGACGTTTATCGTTTTTCGTGTATTGTCGTTAACGTTGCGAATTTTCGCTGGACGCTGCAACGTGACGAGTAGAACCTAGTTTTATTAAATTGCACAACTAATATAAAATATTGTTTTCTAAGACCAAATAAAATACATGTTATTCAAAGTGAAACTTTGTTATTATAATATCCTCTAACTAGTAAGAGCATTCACGCATTTACAGTAGCCTTACCATTTATGATTATCTTTTCTATCATCCACTTATAACATCTTTAAAAAAATATTAAAAAACTAATGAGGGTGAACAATGTCTCCAAAAATATACGAATGAACAATCACATTTTTTTTACTTTATTCACAATCACTCACTACAATATACAGACCCTCTTACAGATATACAAGGAGGTTACTATGAATACTCTAAGAATAAATATTTTCTTACTTCTGTTTTATTTTAATTTCAAGTATTACTAAGGCTCTAGAAATACCAATTCGAAAGTAGCTATTGTCGTGTCTAAACGTCAAAAGAAATTCGAGGTCAAGTCAATACTAGCCTTAATTTTCTTGGTCAATTTGATTCTTATTAAATATTTGTTTATGAAGATAGAATTTTAACTCATATAAAAAATTTTAATTTATTCGGGTGGAAGTTTCTGAAAGACCAAAGACTTATAATCGGGACTTTAATATCTATATCTATACTCTACATAATTTTCTATCAAAAAATCATAGGTGTCATTTTCTAATCGCCCACCCCCACTTTTCAATGGCATCACTAGATTGATTCATTCCTAAATTGTGAAATTTTATGCGTTTAACCCGTTTAAGTTAGAAAATAAGCGGCTTAAGGGTTTCATCAAACTCGAATGCTCTTAAATGGGTTATAATATCTCATTGATTTGTGAAACTCTTTCATCATCAAACAACAAATTCCGCGGGTCATGGGTCACACTAAAACCACCGGATAGCTCTTAAGCGAGTTATAACATCTCATTTAAGTTAAAAAAAAATAAGTGGGTCATGGGTCTCACAAAATAAGGATAGCCCTTATACGGGTTAAAACATCTCATTTATTTATGAAATTCATTCATCATCAAAAAATAATTTTTGCGGGTTTTAGGTCTCACCAAAACCGGATAGCCCTTAAACGGGTTGTAGCATCTCATTTATTTGTAAAACCCATTCATCATCAAACCATAATTTAATTTCTCTCTTCTACATATTCTTCATCGCCGATCTATCATCTCCATAACCGATTAACTTCCTATTACCACTCAGCAACCTCCCCTTCCATGAATCAACCACCATCGTCACATATATCAATGGCCCATTCTTTGTTAGATTTCTCTTGAATCGCCGTTTGAACATCGGTTAATCTGCACCGGTTCAGATTTTGTCGCCCCTTACCTCCTCTTTTATTATGAAAACTTATTCATGCCAACCCATTTTCATCTTCATCACTCATACCATTATCACGCCAACCTTGATTCTAGGCCTAGAACTGTTGTTATTGGTGGTAGATTACTAACATATTATGCTATCTTAATTTATAAAAGCATGTTTGATTTAGTTTTTGATCTTAATGCTCTCTAATACAAACCCGTGTTAAATGTTCGTTCATTTAGAATTTAAATGAATAGTTCATGAACATAAACCGAAGTAAACGAACATAACTGAACACAGGTAAACAAACACAACTGAATAGATATGAATAATTTTAAACGAACACAAACAAACATAAATGTGTATAAATAAACACACTTAAACGAATACAAACGAATAAAAACAAAATAATAAGTAGATGATTCATTCAATGTTACACCAAAAAATAAACATAAATGAACGAAATCAAACAGAAATGAATTAAAACAGGTCCAAGTATATTACAACTCCTTTACAATAAATTAAATTAAAATCCAAAAAAATTATATTCACAATATTACAAACGACCAATATAAAAAGAACCCAATAATACGGGGGCTAAAAGCTACATAAACCATAAAAATGTATTAGAAAGTTATTTAAAGCGTTATAGTTGATGTTTATGTAAGTCCCGTGACGTATCTTTCAATCGTGATATCAATATACTCAATGATTAGGCGGAAACTAATCACCAAGCCGATTCAATAAAGCAATTAAGAACACAAGCAAAACACACAAAGAAGCTTCAAAACACACGTATATTATACGTCGGGTGCTTAAGCTCTTAATCACTTACACGGTTGAAAATACAATGGACGAACAACCTCGACGACCCACCCTACAATGATTTACATACACCATATATATAGACTACCAACCTAGGCCCAAAAAAAAGTAAAGCCCATTGAAATCAATAGATTTCGGTTTACATATAAATGCCCAACTAAGCCCAATCTAAGTCTAACAATACCAAGCATAAACCACAAAATATAGCCCAACAATCTCCCCCTTGGTTTATTGCTTGATCCTAGTCGTGCTCGAGAATATCTTTAAAAATCTGTTCTTGAGTTTGTTGAGCAGCATTAGATGGGCCTAGAGCTATCTAAGCTTCAACAGTAACGGGCTCAGTAACAGTTGGTTGAATAGTTGGTATCACATCACTAGCCAGCACACCTGGTCTCGGATCTTTCTTTCGTCGTTTGCGTAGAATAAGATCGAGGGCTGGCTCTTCGTCAATATCATCTTCAATATGTGTCGCAGTGACTTATTGAGGAGGCTTCAATGCAGTTAACTGGAGCTTTTTCTTGAACGCTTCAAACTCTTTAACTTGTTCAGCAGTAGGTATTGACTGTTGTACCCTTTGAGCAGGAACCACATGTTCCTCAGCTACAGCTGCACCAGCAGCATCAACATCTGCCTCGATCTCAGCAAATCTTCCAAACTTGACCAACGGATGAAGGACCTTGATAAACCACTTTGACTCCATTCCAAACTTAATCAAATCTGTAAACAAAACCTTTTGAACTTCTGAGATACCCATCTAGGCCGAGAACCCGGATGGACCGAGAACACCATTAACACAAACAACTTGGGCCAAAGATGACTCAGCCAAGAACACAAATATTATGGACACATTTGGCCCAACTGAATGGCCCGGGACATTGTTTGCAACCGTCAAATTTCATGATCTAAAAAACAACCCCGATTCATGTGAAAACGATTTCTTAAGACATTTGTTTCGACACGAGTATACATGAGGTAAAAATAAAGTTCAAAATAAAATAACAAAAACTAAAGTAAAAATAATTTACCCATTTGGCCTTCAGTAGATTTAACATATTTTGGGATCAAATTTCACCTATTTTAAAACAAGCAACACCTTTTTATGAAAAGATCCGAACATGAAATCATATCGATACTTTCACAATGATTCATTTTCAGCATTATTGTGACATAGTGAAAAGGTTGATAGCAGTTAATTAGAAACTTAGCATGATTTTCATTGCGCCAGTGATATGATTAGATTCAATTAGGCATAAAGCTTATATAGACATCACTTATGGACCTATGATGCCCCTTATCTCTTCTCAAAGCGTATTTGGCTTTCCCCAGATCACCTCAATTTGACTCCAACCCCCTAGTGCTTGATCAAAAGTTTTCTCTATACAAAAAGTAATTTTAAGCTTTAAGGTTGAACGTTAGACTTACATGCCATCCGGACTTACAAGCCTTACATTTAGGGTTTTTGGGACTTATTTGTATGCCCCACCCCTGTAGTTCCCTGAGACCCCTTTAAGCTTTTGGAAAACAAATTTGAATGACAATAATTTTCATATATATTTACAATTTTTTAAATGCTTCAAATGATTTTTTTTTGACGATCAAGACACTAACGGGCTCATGTATGATTGGGTAATTGCTTTTCTACCTATCATTCGGAGAGATGTATCTAGGGACATGCAAACACCTTCAAAATGAATCTCCACAATAAGTTTAGTAGATTTAGTTTATATCACTTCAAGCTTTTAATTATCATAGAAAGCTACCATACACATCAATGACTAATCAAGAGCCTTTTTAGCTTAATAAATTCACACGTTAGGCACACATAATCAATTTATCTATCATTTCTCAAAGGTTGGATCAATTTTCATTTGAAAATATTTTAAGCTTCTAGAAAGCTTTAGCTGAATAATAATATCACTTCCCTGATGATAATTTCGAAGACAGTTTTAAATTCAGTCACCCCAGTCATCTTCAGTTTTCAGGTGAATGGCTATCCTTCAAACTTAGGCAACCGACATAATTTTCAGTGAAAGAACTTGAAATCAAATAGGTAAACCAGAATTTTTTTTTATATTTAGTCGCCTCGGTCACTTCCAGTCCTAAGGTTAATAGCTATTCCGTGAGTCAAAAATTGACAGCGGGACCAAACATATAGATTAAGTCCGTTGAACTTGAGTAACCGACGTAATTTTATTTTTTTTAAATTTAAGAACACACGCACACTCTTTTTGTATTTTTCTTTTTCTCCCCCTAAATTTGTACAGAAAATATTTATGTACAAAATTTAAACCTCAAAAAAAAAAAACACTCAGTCTTCAAAACGTAACATTTTAAGAAACCCTACAAACACATTGAATATGGCTGTTCCGACCGGTTTTGTAAATAAGTCCGCCACATTATTATCAGTGTGGACCTGTTCAATATGAATTAGTTTCCGGTCGTAACAGTCACGAATAAAATGAATTTTGATATCGATGTGCTTGGTTTTAGAATTATGAATCAGGTTTTTAACAATGGCAATGGCAGCATTATTATCACAGAAAATAAGAGTGTCAAGAAATTCCAAACCGTAATCCAGCAATTGATGTTGCATCCAGATGACCTGTGAACAGCATGCAGAAGTAACAACATAATCAGCCTCAGCAGTGGATGTGGACACCGTTTATATTCTCAAACTTCAGAACACCATTACTCACAGTACTCTTCTGAGTAATCTTCCTCTTTTTCTCCTCCCGCAAAGGAAACATATCCGCCGTTAAATATTTGAATGTCACTCAGCTAAGATATGTCCCCCGTCATGTGCCTGGAACAACCACTATCAACAAACCATGGTCTGATAATATTCCTTCATAGCTGTTCCTACACAGTATGCGAGATTAGTTAGTTTTGAGTACCCAGTCCATAGTAGTTCTGGGTAAGCCTGACTTGGTTAACCGTGTTACGGGTTGCCATGACATGTCTTCCTAATTATCAAAAATCGAGTCTGAAGACATTGAGGACTTTGCTACCGAAGACTTGGGCAAGCACTTGTATTTCGGTTTGAAAACTTTGTGATCTATACAAGTGTTTGACTTAGTCTCTGGTTTGCGGATAGAAAACTCGGTAGACTTTGTCCTTTTAGACATTTTCGGTTCAGAGAACCACTTCGGTCTTGGAACCAGAATCGAGTTTCCATTCCGCATTTGAGTCACAATGGGCTTGGTCTGATGAAAAATTGACCTGTCAGCCTTGCTTCTCCTCCAATCACCGTCAGAGGGTTTTGCCTTATAATAACTCATCTTATTTGAGTTAAAATTCTTGTAGGTATTTTAAGGCATAGTCCTCTGATGGCGTCTGTAATAAGGGACATACGGGAGACATGGGCAATTTCTAGCAATGTGACCAAGAATGCCACAATTAAAACATGTTTTCCTTTTAACGAAAAAATCGTTGTGGCCGATTCCTGGTCTTGCTCTGTTGTGTGAGCTTGTTTGTCTCCCTTTAGCCTTAACACTGGACTTCTCACAATTGCGAGTGCATGAACTTCCTTCTTTAACAAACTTAGGTGATATATATTTATTCAAAATTTTATTTTCACTAAGTTTATTTGAGGGCAGATCACTGCTTTTAGAAGTTTTAGAGAAATCAACCACACAATTGTTTTTGCTCTTTAAAACAGAGCCCACATAAACATCAGTAGCAATAGTATTTGAAACAGGCAACTTCAAAGAAATATGAGAATTAATAAGTGAATCATCATCCTCATCAGTCCAATCCTCAATTATTACTTCATCTGCACGTGAAGTAAACACATTAGAATCATTCACCCCAGATGTTGAGTCAGTAGTTCTGACTGAACCAACAGCACCCTTGCCATTTGCAGTTGACTTATCATACTGCACGCATTTTCATTTTCTTCCTTTTCTTTGGTAAGAGGAAGACCAGTGTAGTTATCATTCTATGGAGGGGGAACCATGTTGTACCCAAGACCCACACCCTTATTCTCTTTCCATTTTAACTGGTTTTCTATCATTGATTTGACAACAGCGCTAGAGACATCAAATTTCTTAAAGTTGAATTCAGCATTTTCAAATTTATTAGTTAATTTAGCTATCTCCAACTTGGATGCATCTAACTCGGCGGTTAGTTCAGAAATTTTCTTTTTAGCATCTAGGCGGTGACAACATTTTATGCTGAAATCAGATTGGAGTTTTGAAAAATCTTTTTGCTGTGCCTTTATTTTCTCTTTTAATGTCTTTTCCAGTTTCTTAAGGGTAGCATTTTCATATTTAATTCCCTCAATTTCTTTAAGCAGATTACTAATGTGAATCTTATATAAATTTACCTTATTAATACAGGTTTGAGAAAATAGTTCAGAACTTACCTCGGATGATCTGGAAGAGGTGAAAGCCATGAACTTACCTGGGATAACTGGCCCAATGAATTAGAAGCCCACTTGAACAGTAGCCGAGAACCCTGAACTTGACCGAAAACAAGCAAAACTAGCCTAGAACGCTGTAATTCGCCCGAGAACACAGAATACTTCCCGAGAATACTGAAATCCACCCGAGAACACCGAAAACTTCCTGAAAACAAAAACCACCGTGAACTGTCAAAACTTTCCCGAGAACCTTCAAACCATGGCGAGAACTTTGATTATTGACTGAGAACTATGATTATTGACCGAGAACTATCAAATCTGCGACTCAATAAAATCAGCTGAAAATATCAAAGCTCTTGATATGGAAATCTTTGAAGATTTAGTCAAATCCCGAGAATAAGGAAGGTTCTTGATTTGGTAAACTTAAAGATAGAATCAAATCCCGAGAATGAAGGGATTTGAATTTAATTCAAAGATTAACTCAAATCCTTTCCAAAAAAATCTCAAGAACCCAAAGAACACGAAGAACAATCTTCTTCAAAATCCAGAAATCTTCAACCACGAACACACCTGAACATCATCGGTAAAATCCTTGATATCACCTTCAACCGAGCCTA
Source organism: Bidens hawaiensis (assembly GCF_021521415.1). Classification (NCBI taxonomy): domain Eukaryota; kingdom Viridiplantae; phylum Streptophyta; class Magnoliopsida; order Asterales; family Asteraceae; genus Bidens; species Bidens hawaiensis. The sequence goes on along the minus strand of NW_027491990.1, from coordinate 778,738 downwards.
GAATAGGTCTATAGGCTCTGATACCAATTGTAAGTCCCGTGGCGGATCTTTCAATCGTGATATCAATATACTCAATGATTAGGCGAAAACTAATCAACAAGCCGATTCAATAAAGCAATTAAGAACACAAGCAAAACACACAAAGAAGCTTCAAAACACACGTATATTATACGTCGGGTGCTTAAGCCCTTAATCACTTACACGATTGAAAATACAATGGACGAACAACCTCGATGACCCACCCTACAATGATTTACATACACCATATATATAGACTACCAACCTAGGCCCAAAACAAAGTTAAGCCCACCGAAATCAATAGATTTCGTTTTACATATAAATGCCCAACTAAGCCCAATCTAAGTCTAACAATACCAAGCATAAACCACAAAATATAGCCCAATAGTTTATTACTCTTATCTTAATGTATCAAATGGATAAATAAATAAATAAATAATGAGTAAAGTGCCATTTTGTTCTCGAGGTTTGATCATTTATGCGAGTTTCATCCAAAAATTTTGTTTTTTGCAACCAGAACCTTGAGGTTTCACGGTTATTGCCAGTTTCGTCCAAATCGTTAATTCCATCCAAAATTTCTGTTAACTTCTTTTGAAAAGACCAAACTACCCTTATTGTTTTTAAAATTATTATTTAGAAAATTAAAATCTTTATGAAGAAATAAAACTTATAACAAATAAAAAGAGAAAAAAATAAAAACAACATTTCTCTCTCTCACACACTTTCTCTCTCTCTCTCTCTCTCTCTGCATACACACACCACCATCACCATTCTCGTGCCACCATTATACCATCACCACTACCTTCTCCGGCCAATATCGAAAACCGGCAGCCACTACCATTTTAGGCCACCATCGGAGACCACCACTACCACGATGAAAGAGTTCGGTCACCACCGTCCACCTCCCCTGCCATTGTTACCAGATCTGAGGTCACTGGCAGTGGTGCTTAATGGGTCGCATATCGGAGGCCGCCATGAGTGGTTGCCACCGGTAGCCGCCAAACCCTTACTCCACCAGTTGCTCCAAACCCAGATTCAAATACACACAAGCCTCTAATGAATGGTAAAGAAATCGATTGTGTTTCTTCTTCCCTTTTCTCTGTAAAATTCTATAAACTAGATGAAAGTGGATGTCCGGTCGGATTCGCCGGAGCCGGAGTTGCATTGGTGTGGATTGAGTGGCCGGTAAGGAGAGGGAAGAGGGAAGGGTAGGTGGGTCCCACTTATTGTTAAATTATCTTTGTTTTATTGTAAGTTATTTTATTTGTCTTATTTATATAAAAACAATAAAATAAAAAAAGGTGAAAGACATAAATGCCCCCAACTTAACAACATAGAATAGATGGAGTTAACAATTTGGACAAAACTGGCAAGAACCGTGAAACTTCAAGGTTCTGGTTGTAAAAGAACAAAATTTTTGGATGAAACTCGCATAAATGATCAAACCTTGAGGACGAAAACGACACTTTACTCATAAATAAATAAATGTTATATAGAGTTATATAAGTTAGGAAAACTGGATTTTAATAATCTAATCTTTTTGCAGTTGGCCAATAATAATCACATCTAAAAATGTTTTTTCTACAAGTCCCACATTATACATTATTTTTTCCCTATTTGACCTTCGGTAAGAAAAGTTTAACTCTCCATTAAGTTTTATTTTAATTTCAAACTTATGTTTAGGGCTCTTGATCGGACATAGTGTTACACCCCAACCTACAATGGAATAAGTCGGGGCAATATGATTGTTCATTGCACATAATACTATTTAAAGCGTCAATATATTAATTTCATATTATTACAAATAATATCACATTACATAGATCAAAATCAAACAATAACAAATAATTTAACAAATTCTATCTATTTTAATTAAATACCCTATTGGTATAACTATGCGTTCTTTACTTCGTTAAGCAATTTAACCAGCAGCATAGTAAAAATAGTATTTGTCAACACAAGGTTGGTGAGCAAGCTCAAATAGTAAGGAATGTGGGTGAAAAAGGGTTGAACATATGCATGATGCGGGGTTGAGTAACTGACGGAACAACGGGTTAATTCATAGGTTGGGTTTGCATAAAATCATGACATTCATTGCGGAGATGTCTGAATTGTCCATAATTAAAGAATTTTCGGCATTGGATACCAATACGATGATGACGTTTGCAAGTGTCTCACAATGCGTAGGGTCCCGAATACGGTTTCTTGGAAGAAACTTGAGGAACTTGAGGAATTTAGGGTTGGGTAGTGTTCGTCACAACAAAGTACTTACGAGTCTTGATGTTGAAGTTGTTGTGGTGATTAGTGAGGATTGGACCATTTTGCGAGTTTTGAGTAGTGATGGTATGGATTTGGGTTAAGAGATTTGGGATAATGGCGGGCATTTATTATGTGACTTGCGAGGCTACGCAGCGACTTATAGGACCGGTGGGACGAAGGTTTAAACGACGAGAGGAAGACATTCAAAAAGACACGACCATAAAGAAAAATATAAGTAACATAAAATATTTTGTGGAAACCTGAGGGGGTAGCTCGTAGTATTAATGAAACTGTACCGTTTATTGAAATTGTGAACAAGAGATGAAATTTAACACATGAAACGGAATTAAATTGCGTAATTGAAATATTCGTAAAATGTGAAAATTGATACATTTGAATAAATTGAAAAGAATAATTGAAACTTCAGTGAAATATGGAAATTAAAATATTTGAACAAACTGGAAGGAGATTAAATTTGGAAATGGATATTCACGAATCTCCTAGATATTCCTATTCCAAGTAAATTTCAAAAGAAATAAATAAAATGTAAATAGGTCATTGAAATATCCACGAATCGCCGTCGTCCTTCCTATCTCAACAAAATCAGGAAAATGACATTAATGAAACGAAATGGGTAATTGCGATATCCATGAATCGCCATGGGTTTTCAATTAAATCATAGATATAAATAATAAGAATGAAGATGGATCGTTGAGATATCCACGAATCACTGTGGATTTTCATATCTCAACAAAATCATGAAAACAAATTTGAAAATTTGAAAGGTGTAGCTTGTATATCTAACCACACATTTTGAAAATAAATAAAAGGAATTTATAAAGAAGGAAATTGAATTTGTTCATGTAACACCATGGATTCGACTTTAAAAATTGGAAGGTGATCATTAAAAATGATTGCGTTGACCACTTGAGGCCTTTTGATTCGTATGACGTTTGGTGTGGTATGATTTAGCATAATAGGCTTCATCACCCTCACTTAACCCTCAATAAAAGGAACCGGATCCTAAGACTGATCAGGATTTATATGCATTGCCTTTCCTTACTGTAACGATTCCGACGAAACCCGGTATATCCTAACCGGTAGACAATAGTTACGTCATATTTAATGTCGGGTACATGAATTACCATAGTAATTATATGAGAATACATGGTTCGCTGTATTGATTGTACGTGAATATATAATTCATCGTATTGAATATGCGATTAATCTATCGATAGTTATTGAAACCCGAACGAATCGAGGGTTCAATTATAGACGATATCTATAATATTTAGTGATTTTACGAAGCATTAATGCTTCGGGATAAGTAAAGTACGGCACAGAAAAAGAATTTTCGATTTAATTGTACGTCGGTACGTTAAATGAAACATTTAATACCAAACCGAGCAAGAGACAATCAATCAAGCCGAAAAAGATGCACAATTATTAATAATATGATGTTTTAAGTTAATAAACGTCATGGTTTAAGTTTTTTAAAGTTTTTAAAGTGGTTTTATATAAATTTCATTTTTAAGCCGAAAACGACCGTGTTAGCCTCGTTTTAAGCCGAACTAAACATTTAACTGAAAAACGAAATGAACCAGATTATCCAAAACATTATCCGGATTTCGAGAATCCAAACATGTGGCTAAGAATGGAGAGGTGGGTCCCACCCCACCCCCCTTGGATTTCCGATCGGCATTAAGGGGTTTACCCCATTGCCTTGTTATTTTTTTAACAACAAATCTTCAAGATCTTCCTTCTCTCTCAACTTCATGATCGAAAACCCGAGATTTTTAGCAAGAAAATCGAGGTAAAAATCGAGTTATGTACGTGTTCATCTTCGTTTCTTGAGTTTATTTGCAAGAAAATGAGGTTTCAAAGATGAAAACCGATTCTTGCATGATCAAGTGATGTATACGGGTTATACAAGGGATCTTGGTCCAAGAAAGGAGTTAAACGAACCAAAAACGAATTTTTACGGTTTAAACTTTAGTTTTGAAACAATAACCGAAACTATAGTGTAAGAGGCTTGATCGTGAGTGTAACTTGCTTGGTATTGTGGTATGTTGGTTGTAGGTTCTGTATTTAGTGGTAGATAAGGCGGAAAAACGAGTTTGTAGCTTGTAGTGGCGGAGATCGAAAGGTATATTCGGTTTTTATATAAGTATGAGTTTTTGGACAGATTGTGGATGGTTTAGAGTTACGTCATAAAATTATACAGAGGTGTTAAATACATGAAAATATGAGTTCTGTGAAATTTTGGTAATTTTTGGACAAATGATGAATATTTGGTGAATTTAATGCTCGGTTTTGGCCAAAAATGGTGAATAATGGTTAAATATCATGAAAAATTCTGGAAAATTACAGATAAGCTTTTTATAACATGTAAAAGTCACACACAAAATTTTAAGTCAGTTGGAGAAGTCTAAGTAGGCTTTTCAGTTAAACGAGTTCTAGGGTTTTCTAGCTCGGTTTTAGTGAAAATGGCATGTAAAAAGAGATTTTGGTTCTGGAAAAATTACAGGAGACTATGTGGATGGCAGGGGTCATCCAGGAAAAATTTGGGATTTTTCTAAGGTCTTTTGGTATTTACGACATATTTAGTGTTTAAATGGTGTTTAAAAATAGATAAATAAATTTTAAATATAAAAATTAATTCTGGAAATATTTTTTTAAAATTCCCCACTGTCAAAAAGTGATTTGTGCAAAATTTCAAGATTCGAGATTAAACGGATAATTATTTGTGCAAAAAACAAACTTTTAAAGTTTAAAACGCGTAAACCGGTAAAGTTCGCCTAAACGAGCTGACCGGTGTATAAAAACCCTAAAAATGAACTATTTTCATATAATTGAGTTAAACAAGTAAAAATGAATCGTCCGAAAATAATTCGGATGATTTGGGTAATTTTATCCGATAAAACAGTTTCCGGTGCACTAAAGACGGAAACGGGTCCCGCGGCCAATCGGGGCGTCTAAACCGAGCTCTAATTTCACAAATCTAATTAAATTATCAGTCAACCACTATTTTCGGGTCATGTGTGACCAAACTCATTTTTGAAACGTAAAAACGGATAACCGTGCTAGGCACGCAAAACGGGAAAAACGACTAATAGTGATTTTGACTAGTGAACTTTAAACGATATCACAATCTGAGTCCGGAGAAGTGTTTCTGGGTTAACATTGCCCCCGGAACGGTTACAGTACTGGGTTAACAGTGTCCCCAGATGTACCGGTTAACACAGTTAAAGCTATATTAATAGTAATTGTATAGTAACGATCGTAGGGATCATATTACAGATTGGACGTGTTAACTGATAATGACTGTTGTTACCTGCTTGCATGTGCTAAGGTGAGTTTCACGAGCCCCTTTTTCTGAATTGTTTTTAAATATTTTCTCGGGGCGGAAGAATGTTACTACTGAAATGTTTAAATACATACTGAACGCATGGATTTGCGTGAATTTATATATATTTTATTGTACGGGAATCGTACGGAAATGTACTAAGATGGTAATTGTCTGAGTTGCTAACATTCTAAGGCCCCGGAACACGAGTGATTAACTGAAAGCCGGTAGAGTGTGGATAGTACTATTGGTCTGACAAACCCAACTGGTCCGGCATGGATTTGCTGATGTTTCCCAGCCAGTTGCACATGTCTATTTTGTTGTTATATATATTTTGCTATGTAATGTTAGACATAGCGGTTTGGGGCAGGTTCGTGGGCGGAGTATGCCACGGGGTTGTGTGTGGATAGTCAGAGGTTTCACTTGTGGGCTCAGCATAATTACATCGATAATATTATATTTTGATATTGATTTATCATGGTTTACTCAAATTGTGAAACTCACCAACTATTCGTAGTTGACCCGTTTTCTCACATGCTTTTCAGGTACAATTAAGATGAAGTGATTGCTTATGTGCTAAGTGCTTGATGTGTGTAAGATTTGCGTGCGGGATGTTAGGATACATTATAACAAATAGAATTATGTATCGTATTGTATAATGTGTGTATCACCTAGACGGTAATGAAATACGAGATAATGTAATTTGAAGTATATTAATGTATTCAGTTTTCTTTATAAACAATGTGGTTGATATCAGAGGTGTCTGTTGCATCCCGTTTACGTTTCCGCTGCGGTTATGGGGTGTTACAGAAGTTGGTATCAGAGCCATTGGTTATAAAGAATTAGGAAGTCTTTAAAAGATACCTAAAATATAACCAGTAGCTCAAGTATTATAGGATCTGAATATCAACTAATAATTTATAGTGACGAGATCTGGATGAACTTGGATGGACAAGTGAGTTATTATGGTCCGGAACATAATAACAGACTTGTCCGCACGAGGGAATTCAGGGGAAGTCACGGGGTACATTAATAGGTAAAAATGGCAACATATGTGTAAAGTATATAATATTATTTATGCGTGCTAATGTGTATATATATGTACATATCTTGTGGATACATGTATTGAGAAATAGGACCCGGATAAGGAACCGGGGGATAAAATAATAAAAAGTACCGAGGATGCTGAAATTTCTAGAGCATCGGTTGATGATAAGTTTGGCTTATCGGGCCATAGTTATGATAGTACCAAATCAGATCTCCCGTTTGACATTAACCAGAAATATCTAGTAACCGTCACTCCCAACCAAAATTAATAAATCCCTTACCCTACCAATACCGGTACCGTATATTTTAATAACCCCCTATGTTCATCCGAACCGCCAACCCTCATGTACGGACGGACCTATACCTGAACCCATTCTTATTCGGACCTATAATAATGATAATAAATTTGATAATAAATGAGCAGATAAAAATAATATATAGAAATATATATATGTATTTCTCACTCTCAAACATATGAGTCATACCACCTCCAGATCGAGAATCATCGATTTTAGCAAACCTAGAACGCCTGAGGACATTGACTGAGCAAGTGATAGAGTTTCCCATAATAGTAATTGATAATATTTGAAGGCAACATGGGTTGCGCGATTACTTTGAACCTTGCAACTCCCTAGGTTATCCTTACATCCGTTAGATGCCTATACTCATGTATACTCGAATAGAATGATTACCCGTACACAAAGAGGTGTTGGAATCATTATGACATAGTTGGTTGTTCGTTCGTAGGTGGTATACCGTGTATGCCGGATATACAAATAGACACGGATATTATAACTTCGTGGTACGTAATCGCTTGGTGCTCACGGTAAGCATGTATCGGTTATGCTGACATGCAGAAGGATATTGAAATCAAGTATATTAAACATTAATCTTTGTTGAGAAAGATCTATATGTCAGTTGGTGACAAGAATTATGAAACATATTTAAACGTTAACCGACGTCAGGTTAAGTCCATATGCTATTATATTTGTGGGACATATATACTAGATACTGGTATGTGTAATATGTACGATAATATATGGTGTGTATGTGTACCTGTTGTTATGATTGAGCTGGTAACGAGTTATACGGTGAGATTAGTATTGATTACCGCGTACGGGATGGGTACGACAGAATGACATAAAAAGAGTAACTCCAAGGATGGAGATTGTTATGATTCAGTCGATTGCTCAAAGATAGCAGATGATGATATCGAATGTCGTATCACAGATCACTGCTAGTGTTGATGCAAATGTGATCGCAGAATTATAGATCGAGCAATCACATGAATATGAATATTTCAATTCTTAGTGGTATTACTAAGAGTGATAATGTCCCACCAATACTATTATGACTACAAGTATTAGTTATAAACTAAACATGAACAGTAGTTGTAATGAATTAGATCCGGTATAAGGATATGTTTTTTGGTTGTGTTAAGGAAATTATTAATAGTTTACTGATGGTAAAGGGAGGAATAGATTAGCAAGTGGATAGCAAAGATCGAAATGGTTAAGGATATTGGTAAGAGTCTAGAACATTGTGTAGTGAAATATGCTACAGATATGTTGGTAGATTATATTGTATCGTGATGGAACACGATGATACAAAATTATAGTTAGAAAATTATTACTCAGATGATATGGTCGGAATTTAAAATTCTTGGGCTAGAGCACTTTTATTCGAGTAATTAAGTTCAGAGATTGGAAACTGAGCTATGGAAGATAGAAATGTTGTGTGCAGATCACTTAGAACACGCTAATCGTTTGAAGGAATTGTCATGTCTGGTAACATGGCTAATTACTCCTGAAACTAAGCGAAGTGAGCGCTATATTGGGGACTAACTCCATCGATTAGGAGTATAGTCAATCCTGTAAAATATACAACCTTTGGAAGGGTTGTGTCATAAGCCAGCATTGATATATTTGACTCTATGGGAAGCGGACTTGAAGGACGTTAGATGAGACGTCGAGTGTTAAAGAAGAGAAATGATAAAGGTATAGTGCAAGATAGGTTTTCGAATAAGTAGGTATGTCCTACAACCCAGAATTATACTAAGACTAGTTCTGGTGTGAAAACATGAACCGCATGAAGGGTCCTTCCCTAAATGTGGAAAATATGGTTATCGGCAGAAAGAAGAATGTCGAGTGATAGTAGGCCACAGGTGTGGTAAAGATGGACGTAATGCCCTAATTGTAGAACCAATTGAAGCCATGTGAACCGGCAACCCCAACCCATTCGTGTACAACCACTCCGAACCCAACAGCTTCAATAACAATCCATCCAAAGAAACCAAATTATGCCAAACAGTTGTACTTGCTATGAATGTGGCAGTACAGAACGTTTCAAGAGAAATTGCCCGAAGTTGAACCAAGGTGTCGTGGGAAGACGAACCTCATGACAAGCATCAACCTCTGATCAAGCAAGGAGCCGTGCCTTTGTGAGTAATTCGAATAAAGCACGTCATGATCCAAAGGTGTTATTAAGTATGTTGTAGTTTTAAATCAATATGCTTCAGTGATATTTTTACGGTCGCCGATAGAAGTTAGTTCCTGTTAATCTCCTATCATTTGGAAAGATACCGATTAGTAAAACTATAGAACCCTATACTGTAGAATCGCTAACGGTAAATCCCTAATGGTTAACTAAATTGTTCGAAATTGTCCTATTATTCCGAACGATTAACCTTTCCTTATTGACCTACGATCAGTAAAGTTAAGAAGTTTTGACGTAATAGTTAACGTGGATTGGCTAACTCAACATGAAGCTGAAATCAAATATGAAAAGAAGATGTTTCGGTGATACGTAAATATCTAGAAGTTTTCCCAGAAGAACTTCCTGGATTACCACCAACCCGACAGGTCGAATTCAGAATCGATTTAATACCTCAAGCTGGCACTATTGCTAAAGCATCTTACCGACTTGCACCAACTGAAATGCAAGAATTATTGGATAAGGTTTTATACGACCTAGTTAGTCACCATGGGGTGCACCAGTGTTACGGAAGTATTAGGATATGTATTGATTAGGGAGAATTGAATAAAGTGACGATCAAGAATAGATATTCACTTCTTCGAAGTAAATGATCTGTTTAACCAACTGCAAGGGGCGATTTATTATTAGAAAATTGATCTTAGATATAGTTATCACCAAATGAAAATCCAAGAGGAGGACGTTGCAACAACAGCGTTTCGGACTCGTTACGGCCATTATGAACTCTTAGTTATGCCTTTCGGGCTAACCAATGCGCACGCAGTGTTCATAGAACTCATGAATCGAGTCTGTAAACCCTACCTCGACAAATTCGTCATCGTGTTTATTGACGATATTCTGATTTACTCGAAAAGTAAAGGAGAGCACGAGCAACACTTAAGAATAATTTTAGAGCTTCTGAATCAGGAGAAGTTGTATGCAAAATTCTCCAAGTGTAACTTCTGGTTACAAGAAGTGCAATTCCTCGGTCACGTTGTAAACCATCAAGGAATACACGTTGATCCGAGTAAGGTCGAAGCAATTAAGAATTGCCAAGCGCCTAAATCGCCAATGGAAATCCGCCAATTCTTAGGCTTAGCTGAATATTATCGTCGATTTATAGAGAACTTTTCCAGCATCGCCCAACCTTTAACTCTCCTGACTCAAAAGGATCGAAAGTATGAATGGGGAGAAGAGCAGGAAACGGCGTTTCAAACGTCAAAGCAAAAATTGTGCCAAGCGCCGATTTTAAGTCTCCCCGATGGAGACGATGGTTTTGTCGCGTATTGTGACGCATCGCGTAGAGGCTTAGGATGCGTGTTGATGCAGAATAATATGGTTATAGCCTATGCTTCCCGACAGTTAAAAGTACACGAGAAAAGTTATACTACTCATGACTTAGAATTGGGAGCGGTTATCTTCGCACCACCTTCATCGATCGTGAAAGTTTGCAGCACATATTCGATCAGAAAGAACTGAATGTGAGGCAACGAAGATGGGTCGAGTTGTTAAACGATTATGACTGTGACATCCGTTATCACCCCGGCAAGGCTAACGTCGTAGCCGATGCCTTGAGTAGGAAAGATCGGGTTAAGCCATTGCGAGTGCGAGCGCTGGGGATGATAGTCCAGTCGAACCTTTCGGACCTGATTCGAGTCGCTCAACGTGAGGCGTTGAAAGAGGAACAATTGGAAAATGATGGACTTTACGGCAATGAGAAGAATTTCGAACAGCACATGGACGAAATTCTCTATCTCAAAAATCGGGTTTGGATCCCGACCTTCCATGACCTTAGTGAATTAATAATGGATGAAGCGCATAGATCGGAATATTCCATACATCCGGGATCGGATTGGACTATTGATGATACGAATATCTGAAAGGATTTTATTAATGGCCGAGTTTGGAGAAAGATATGGTTACGTATGTTGGTGAATATTTAAGTTATGCAAGAGATAAGGCTGCACACCGAAAACCCTAGGGAACGCCACAACGACAGAAAATTCGCCAATGATAGTGGGAATAAAATTACAATGGATTTCGGGCGCAAATTCCCAAGATATATCCAAGGCATGAGGTAAATTGGGTAATCGCGGATCGATTAACCAATCCTCGCATTTCATCCCAATCCATGACGATTACCACAATGAATTATCGCCCAAATTCATGATGGTGAAATGGTATCTCGTCGTGGAGTACCATTTTCAATTATCTCAGATTGAAATAGTCATCATACTTCCATTATTGGAAGGCGGGGAAGGAAGCATCGAGAGCTTGAAGCTTTCTATGGGTGAAGTAATTATCACCAAATTGTTAAATTGAAAATGGGCGTCAATCAAGCCATAAGATTTGAATCGATTCGAGAAACAACCAATCGGATTTATAATATTTAAGATAAGTTGAAAGCAGCGCGAGATTGGCAAATGCTTTATGCCAACATTCAAAGGAAACCATTGTCAAGGGAAAGAGGTGACAAGGCATTTTTAAGGCATCACCTTAAAGAGGTGATATGAGGTTTGGCAAAACCGAAAATAGCTCCATAATATATTGGACCTCATGAGACTATCTCCATGATTGGTCATTTAGTTTATCGATTAAAGTACTCCAGGGGCTAAGTACTATACATGATGTTTTGCCATGTATACGGATTGAAAAGTACCTAAGCGATGAGGCAACGAAAGTACCAGTAATGGAGGTACTCATAGAAGACATACTTGATATCATAAATAATTCCGTAGAGATAGTAGACGGGAAAACTAATCAGTTTGGACACGCCAAGCTTTATTGATTAAGATTAAGTGGAATTCACAGCGAGAACCAGATTATACCTGGTAACGCGAGGGTGAATTCTGAAGGAAAAACCCCCACCTTTCTATCGGAAGGGGATAGTGGGCGTGTAAAATTTCGAGGACGAAATTTCTTAAGGGGGGGAGAATGTAACGATTCCGACGAAACCCGGTATACCCTAACCGGTAGACAATAGTTACGTCATATTTAACGTCGGGTACATGAATTACCATAGTAATTATACGAGAATACATGGTTCGCTGTATTGATTGTACGTGAATATATAATTCATCGTATTAAATATGCGATTAATCGATCGATAGTATTGAAACCCGAACGAATCGAGGGTTCAATTATAGACGATATCTATAATATTTAGTGATTTTACGAAGCATTAATGCTTCGGGATAAGTAAAGTACGGCACATAAAAAGAATTTTCGATTTAATTGTACGTCGGTACGTTAAATGAAACCTTTAATACCAAACCGAGCAAGAGACAATCAATCAAGCCGAAAAAGATGCACAATTATTAATAATATGATGTTTTAAGTTAATAAACGTCATGGTTTAAGTTTTTTAAAGTTTTTAAAGTGGTTTTATATAAATTTCATTTTTAAGCCGAAAACGACCGTTTTAGCCTCGTTTTAAGCCGAATTAAACATTTAACCGAAAAACGAAATGAACCAGATTATCCAAAACATTATCCGAATTTCGAGAATCCAAACATGTGGCTAAGAATGGAGAGGTGGGTCCCACCCCACCCCCCTTGGATTTCCGATCGGCATTAAGGGGTTTACCCCATTGCCTTATTATTTTTTTAACAACAAATCTTCAAGATCTTCCTTCTCTCTCAACTTCATAATCGAAAACCCGAGATTTTTAGCAAGAAAACCGAGGTAAAAATCGAGTTATGTACGTGTTCATCTTCGTTTCTTGAGTTTATTTGCAAGAAAATGAGGTTTCAAAGATGAAAACCGATTCTTGCATGATCAAGTGATGTATACGGGTTATACAAGGGATCTTGGTCCAAGAAAGGAGTTAAACGAACTAAAAACGAATTTTTACGGTTTAAACTTTAGTTTTGAAACAATAACTGAAACTATAGTGTAAGAGGCTTGATCGTGAGTGTAACTTGCTTGGTATTGTGGTATGTTGGTTGTAGGTTCTGTAATTAGTGGTAGATAAGGCGGAAAAACGAGTTTGTAGCTTGTAGTGGCGGAGATCGAAAGGTATATTCGGTTTTTATATAAGTATGAGTTTTTGGACAAATTGTGGATGGTTTAGAGTTAGGTCATGAAATTTTACAGAGGTGTTAAATACATGAAAATATGAGTTCTGTGAAATTTTGGTAATTTTTGGACAAAGGATGAATATTTGGTGAATTTAATGCTTGGTTTTGGCCAAAAATGGTGAAAAATGGTTAAATATCATGAAAAATTCTGGAAAATTTCAGATAAGCTTTTTATAACATGTAAAAGTCACACACAAAATTTTAGGTCAGTTGGAGAAGTCTAAGTAGGCTTTTCGGTTAAACGAGTTCTAGGGTTTTCTAGCTCGGTTTTAGTGAAAATGGCATGTAAAAAGAGATTTTGGTTCTGGAAAAATTACAGGGGACTATGTGGATGGCAGGGGTCATCCAGGAAAAATTTGGGATTTTTCTAAGGTCTTTTGGTATTTACGACATATTTAGTGTTTAAATGGTGTTTAAAAATAGATAAATAAATTTTAAATATAAAATTAATTCTGGAAATATTTTTTTAAAATTCCCCACTGTCAAAAAGTGATTTGTGCAAAATTTCAAGATTCGAGATTAAACGGATAATTATTTGTGCAAAAAACAAACTTTTAAAGTTTAAAACGCGTAAACCGGTAAAGTTCGCCTAAACGAGCTGACCGGTGTATAAAAACCCTAAAAATGAACTATTTTCATATAATTGAGTTAAACAAGTAAAAATGAATCGTCCGAAAATAATTCGGATGATTTGGGTAATTTTATCCGATAAAACAGTTTCCGGTGCACTAAAGACGGAAACGGGTCCCGCGGCCAATCGGGGCGTCTAAACCGAGCTCTAATTTCACAAATCTAATTAAATTATCAGTCAACCACTATTTTCGGGTCATGTGTGACCAAACTCATTTTTGAAACGTAAAAACGGATAACCGTGCTAGGCACGCAAAACGGGAAAAACGACTAATAGTGATTTTGACTAGTGAACTTTAAACGATATCACAATCTGAGTCCGGAGAAGTGTTTCTGGGTTAACATTGCCCCCGGAACGGTTACAGTACTGGGTTAACAGTGTCCCCAGATGTACCGGTTAACACAGTTAAAGCTATATTAATAGTAATTGTATAGTAACGATCGTAGGGATCATATTACAGATTGGACGTGTTAACTGATAATGACTGTTGTTACCTGCTTGCATGTGCTAAGGTGAGTTTCACGAGCCCCTTTTTCTGAATTGTTTTTAAATATTTTCTCGGGGCGGAAGAATGTTACTACTGAAATGTTTAAATACATACTGAACGCATGGATTTGCGTGAATTTATATATATTTTATTGTACGGGAATCGTACGGAAATGTACTAAGATGGTAATTGTCTGAGTTGCTAACATTCTAAGGCCCCGGAACACGAGTGATTAACTGAAAGCCGGTAGAGTGTGGATAGTACTATTGGTCTGACAAACCCAACTGGTCCGGCATGGATTTGCTGATGTTTCCCAGCCAGTTGCACATGTCTATTTTGTTGTTATATATATTTTGCTATGTAATGTTAGACATAGCGGTTTGGGGCAGGTTCGTGGGCGGAGTATGCCACGGGGTTGTGTGTGGATAGTCAGAGGTTTCACTTGTGGGCTCAGCATAATTACATCGATAATATTATATTTTGATATTGATTTATCATGGTTTACTCAAATTGTGAAACTCACCAACTATTCGTAGTTGACCCGTTTTCTCACATGCTTTTCAGGTACAATTAAGATGAAGTGATTGCTTATGTGCTAAGTGCTTGATGTGTGTAAGATTTGCGTGCGGGATGTTAGGATACATTATAACAAATAGAATTATGTATCGTATTGTATGATGTGTGTATCACCTAGACGGTAATGAAATACGAGATAATGTAATTTGAAGTATATTAATGTATTCAGTTTTCTTTATAAACAATGTGGTTGATATCAGAGGTGTCTGTTGCATCCCGTTTACGTTTCCGCTGCGGTTACGGGGTGTTACACTTACGCTCGTAAGCCTTGGTGTCAAAGGTTCGTTTCACAAGTGTTTTCCCTTTAGAGTTACAGCATGCCCATCATACGAAATCAACCTCAAGGATGGATAGTAAAATTGAAAATGTGAAAATTCTTAAGGGATTTCCTAAAATAAATATAAACTAAGTTTTGAAAATTTGAAAATTTGAAGATAAGGCATACCCTTGGAATAGTGTGTGTCGTATACATGTGATAAAACAAATAATCACGTGAATAAAATATGTGTTCTACAACAATTAAACACAGAAGGTCCACTGATATAATCCTAAATATATATAAATCTCTTGTATATTTAATATAATATTTTATTAGTTTTTGTTCGGTTTTTATTAGAATTTGTGTATTACTAATTTGTCTGAATATTTTAGGTTCCGGGTTTCAATCATGTCGAAAAGAGGGCGAAAACAAGCAAAATCGGAGAAGGCCCGTTGTGCGGCTCTTTGGGCTCAGTTTTCTATAATTTTCTACAAATATTAAGTTTATGGGCTCAGTTTTCTAGAATCTTCTAGAAATATTAATTTTATGGGTTTAGATTTCCAGAATCTTTTCTAATTTTAAGTTTATGGGCCTTGAATGTAACATCCAACTTTTGTTAAATAATAGATAACAGAAAGTTTTGTTATTAACGGTGTGTCGTTAAGTTAGTAGTGTGTTTAGTGTTTGGATAATATTTGGACTTGAAAGTGTGAGTGGGTTGTGGGGCCCATAACCCCCCTATATAAACCCAACCCCTCCACCCTTTCACCATTTTATTTCTCTCCACACACTTTCACACACACCATAGAACACCCATACTCTCTCAAGACCCGAATCCAAATCCGGGTTAAAGTAAGAAAGATCTTGGTGCTCAAAGTGTCTTCAAATAACAAGAATCACGTCCAGATCCTCGAGTCGTCTCGGATCCGAACCAAACCCGAAGCAAAAGGTAGGTTTCAGTTTAAATGGTTAAGTTTTTAGTCGGTTTCGACATGCAAACTGATAGGATGATAGATCGAGCTGTAAAATGTAAGAAAAACATAAACTTGGTGAGTTATAATCTCACGGGTACGTTATAGGACAAAAAGGTGATGTTCGGACCTCATAAATCACGGGTATACAAAGTTGGTACAACCAAAACCCATAAAACGGATAAAATCGGGTCCTAATAAAGAGTCACGGAGTAAAATAGCCTTAAAATTTCAAAAAGAGGAGATATAAAAAAATGGATTTTTCCCATGAGAAGAGAAATTCTTCCATGAGAAGAAAAATTCCATGAGAAGAGAAATTCTTCCATGAGAAAAGAAAGAAGAGAAATTCTTCCATGAGCAGAGAAATTCCATGTAACATCCAACTTTTGTTAAATAATACATAATAGAAAGCTTGTTATTAACTGTGTGTCGTTAAGTTAGTCATGTGTTAAGTATTTGGAAATATTTGGAGTAGGAATTGGGAATGGGTGGTGGGACCCATGAAACCCCCCTCTATATAAACCCAACCACTTCTTACTTTCTTTCTTTTCTCATCCAAACACACAAACACACACACACACACACTCAAGAAACACACACATACTCTCTCCAGCACTCGGATTTAAAATCCAAGCCAAGGAAGGGTGGAATCTCGTGTTTATCATCGTCAAGCAACAAGAATCACGTCCAGATCTATGTATTGTCCAAATCTGAACTCAAACCCGAAGCAAAAGGTGGCTTTCGGTTTAAATGGTTATGTTTTATGGTTAGAATCGTCCTGCAAACAGATATAATGATAGATCGGGTTGTAAAATTTAAGAAAAATATAAACTTGGTAAGTAATAACCCCTTGGGTGCACTTTAAGGTGAAAAGGTGGCGTTAGACTATGAAAGATATGGGTTCAGGATCAGGTGCACGGGGTCAGAATGTGTCGGAAGATGGCTTTAAATGGTAAAAACGACAAAAGGCAGGAATTTCGCATCGCACAGCCATGCGAAGCGAAATCAATAATTTCGTATCGCATGACCATGCGAAGCGAAAAAGTTCCATGCGAAGCGAAAAGGTTCCATGCGAAGCGAAAAAGCATGCGAAGCGAAAAAGTTCCATGCGTGAAGCGAAAAAGTTCCATGCAAAGCGAAAAAGCATGCGAAGCGAAATTCCATGCATGCGAAGCGAAATTCTTCCATGCGGAATTTTATAAAATTCATTTTCTGATGCATTTTTGTTAAAGGATTGTTAATGAGTTAAAGTCCCGATTATAAGTCTTTGGTCTTTCAGAAACTTCCACCCGAATAAATTAAAATTTTTTATATGAGTTAAAATTCTATCTTCATAAACAAATATTTAATAAGAATCAAATTGACCAAGAAAATTAAGGCTAGTATTGACTTGACCTCGAATTTCTTTTGACGTTTAGACACGACAACAGCTATTTTCGAGTTGGTATTTCTAGAGCCTTAGTAATACTTGAAATTAAAATAAAACAGAAGTAAGAAAATATTTATTCTTAGAGTATTTATAGTGACCTATTTGTATATTTGTAAGAGGGTCTGTATATTGTAGTGAGTGATTGTGAATAGAGTAAAAAAATGTGATTGTTCATTTGTATATTTTTGGAGACATTGTTCACCCTCATTAGTTTTTTAATATTTTTTTAAAGAGGTTATAAGTGGATGATAGAAAAGATAATCATAAAGGGTAAGGCTACTGTGAATGCGTGAATGCTCTTACTAGTTTGAGGATATTATAATAACAAAGTTTCATTTTAAATAACATGTATTTTATTTGGTCTTAGAAAACTATATTTTATATTAGTTGTGCAATTTAATAAAACTAGACTCGTCACGTTGCAGCGTCCAGCGAAAATTCGCAACGTTAACGACAATAAACCAAAAAAGATAAACGTTTAGAAAGTTATTAGTACTTGTATAATCTATGGTAAAGAAAAATTAAAACGGCATTTATCCGGTTGGTAAAACCGGGGCAGTACGGCATCAAGTTGACGCGAATTCGGTGACTATCGGGTTACGACACCGGAACTAAACCAAAAAGTAAGTTCGTCAACACCTAAACACATCAGATTAACATATTTAAAACAAAAGGAGAAACAATACTTACATACTAAAAACAATCACTACAAACCAACAAATAATTAAAACAAACCCCAATCATTATCGTGAAGACCGACACACATTCGATCGGTCTAAAAGAAAATAAAAACCCCAAAAATCACATAAAGCATTTGTAAACAAAATAAAAAAGAAATAAATTCTTTATAAACAAAAAGAAAAAAAGAAACGAAAAGGTAGACCAACCACATGCTGTCACATTACAATAATAATAAAAAGGTAGACCAGTATCAAGGTTTTGGAAGAGGTTTCATGAGAAAATGGGTACAAGGTTGAACGCTGGTAGGATGCATCATACTAAGATGATAGATAATTCGAAAAAACTATCCAAACTCTTGAAGGCATGCTTTTGCGTGTGCTATATATTTCGTTGGTGGTTGGGATAACCATCTCCCTTTAGCGGAATACTTCTACAGCAATAGTTAGCACGCAAGCATTGGAATGTCGTTGTATGAAATACTCTACAGGGTTGTTAAACTCCTATTAATTTGTTGGGGTTAGAGAAGGTAAACTGAATCTTCTCTTTGTCTCAAGATTATACGTTGATACTGATGGTATTGTTCTTTTCTCTAAAACTACCTATGTTTTGCAGGCCTCTTCTCTAAAGAGGCCACAAGTTCTTGGTTATATGGACAATGGTGTTTACCTTCTTGAGACCTCTAAACATTTTCTTGTTTCCATAAATGTTTGTAATTCTGTTATAAGTTATGAAACTTGGCATAACATGCTTGGTCATTTACCAAGTTACAAACTGAAACAATTACCTTTCATTTCTAATGATTCCACAAAATCTATTGAACATTGTGATATTTATTCTAAGGCATGACAACATAAACAGCCATTTCCTACTAGTACTACATCAACTAGTAAAATGTTTGAGCTAATTCATATCGATGTTTGGAGACCGTCTCACACACCTACATACCATGGCTTTAGATATTTTCTAACCATATTGGATGATTACAGTAGAACCACATGGAAACATTTACTTTCAACCAAAAGCAATGCCTTTCCAAACTTCAATATTTCATTGAAATGGTTAGCAACCAGTTTGACACCACTATGAAATACATCAGATCCGATAATGCTTTTGAACTGGGGTCTGGATCTGTTCAAAGTGCATATTTATTGAGTAAAGGCATTGTTCATCAGACCACTTGTGTCGCTGTCCCTCAACAAAACGGCATTGTTGAAAGAAAGCATAAACATTTTCTTGAAACCTCAAGAGCTCTTATTTTTCAATGTAAGCTGTCGGTTCAGTTTTGGGGTGATTGTGTGTTAACTGAAACACATTTAATAAATTGGTTTCCTACCAAAATTCTTAACAATAAAATCCCTTTATAAGGTTTTAACAGGAAAGGCTCCTTCATACGCACAGATGAAGTCTTTTGGCTGTCTTGCTTTTGCTTCCACCTTATCTCATGTAAGAGATAAATTCAAACCAAGAGATGTGCTTTGTGTTTTCTTGGTTATCCTCTTGGTAAAAAGGCATACAAATTGTATGAACTTAACATAAACAAAGTTGTCATATCTCAAGATGTTGTTTTCTGTGAAGCTTTATGTCCCTCTATAAAAAATAGCTACATTTTTCCATCTATTGATCTTATCAATCGTTATTTTGATGATCCCTTGTCTACTCCTTCTACTGATTCTGCTCCTAATCCTTCACCTACTCCTACTGCTCCTGCTCTTAATCGTGTTCCTAATCATTCATCTTATATTCCTGTCCCTAATCCTGTTCTAAGATCTTCATGAATTTCTGTTCAGCCCTCATACTTAAATGACTATATTGTAATAACTCTGAATCTTCTCATCATTGTTTCCACACTATCACTAATTCGAGTTCCCATCCTATCTCTTGTTCTTCTTCTCATATTTGCCCTTCTATTCAGTCTCTCACCCAAGAAATTTCTAATTTACATGAGCCTACTTCTTATAAGGAAGCTGCCGGTATTCCTGAATGGCAAGATGCCATGAAAGTTGAATTCCAGGCTCTTGAAAACAACAATACTTAGGCTGTTATTGATCTTCCCCCTAGAAAGAAGGCTATTAAACGCAAATGGGTGCGGAAAGTTAAACACAAAGCAGGTGAGACGGTTGAGCGTTGTAAAGCTAGATTGGTGGTAAGAGAAGATACTCAAAAAGAGGGGATTTATTACAATGAAACTTTTTCTCCTGTTATCAAAATGATCATTATCCGAAGCCTTGTAGCTACAACTACAAAGATAAGTTGGCCTATATTTCAGCTTGATGTTACTAATGATTTTCTTCATGGGGATTTAGATGAGGATATCTATATGATGTCACCACCTGGAATGCAACATTCTGATAATCAGGTGCTTAAACTTCAGAAATCCTTATATGGTTTAAAATAGGCTTCTCGACAATGATATGAAAAATTGTCTTCTGCATTGAAGTCAAGAGGGTATGTGGGTTCTCAAAATGATCAATCTTTGTTTTCAAAGTCTATGGGATCATCAGTGGTTTATGTCGCTGTATATGCGATGGCATTTTAGTTACTAGGAACAATTTGGATGTAACATCCAACTTTTGTTAAATAATACATAATAGAAAGTTTGTTATTAACTGTGTGTCGTTAAGTTAGTCGTGTGTTAAGTATTTAGATAATATTTGGAGTAGGAATTGGGAATGGGTGGTGGGACCCATGAAACCCCCCTCTATATAAACCCAACCACTTCTTACTTTCTTTCTTTTCTCATCCAAACACACAAACACACACACACTCAAGAAACACACACATACTCTCTCTCTACCACTTGGATTTAAAATCCAAGCCAAGGAAGGGTGGAATCTCGTGTTTATCATCGTCAAGCAACAAGAATCACGTCCAGATCTACGTATTGTCCAGATCTGAACTCAAAGCCGAAGCAAAAGGTGGCTTTCAGTTTAAATGGTTATGTTTTATGGTTAGAATCGTCATGCAAACAGATATAATGATAGATCGGGTTGTAAAATGTAAGAAAACTATAAACTTGGTAAGTTATAACCCCTTGGGTGCACTTTAAGGTGAAAAGGTGGCGTTGGACTATGAGAGATATGGGTTTTAGGATCAGGTGCACGGGGTCAGAATGTGTCGGAAGATGGCTTTAAAATGGTAAAAACGACGAAAGGCAGGAATTTCGCATCGCACAGCCATGCGAAGCGAAATCAATAATTTCGCATCGCATGACCATGCAAAGAGAAAAAGCATGAAAAGCGAAAAAGTTCCATGCGAAGCGAAAAAGCATGCAAAGCGAAGCAAAAAAGTTCCATGCGAAGCGAAAAATTCTTCCATGCATGTGAAGCGAAATTCTTACATGTGAAATTTTATTAAATTCATTTTTTGATGCATTTTTGTTAAAGGATTGTTAATGAGTTAAAGTCCCGATCATAAGTCTTTGGTCTTTCAGAAACTTCCACCCGAAAAAATTAAAATTTTTTATATGAGTTAAAATTCTATCTTCATAAACAAATATTTAATAAGAATCAAATTAACCAAGAAAATTAAGGCTAGTATTGACTTGACCTCGAATTTCTTTTGACGTTTAGACACGGCAACAACTATTTTCGAATTGGTATTTCTAGAGCCTTAGTAATACTTGAAATTAAAATAAAACAGAAGTAAGAAAATATTTATTCTTAGAGTATTCATAGTAACCTCCTTGTATATCTGTAAGAGGGTCTGTATATTGTAGTGAGTGATTGTGAATAGAGTAAAAAAAAGTGATTGTTCATTCGTATATTTTTGGAGACATTGTTCACCCTCATTAGTTTTTTAATATTTTTTTAAAGAGGTTATAAGTGGATGATAGAAAAGATAATCATAAATGGTAAGGCTACTGTGAATGCGTGAATGCTCTTACTATCTCAACCCCATCCAGGGGCGTTGCCCCTGGACCCCGCTACTATGAGCGCTGCCCACGGACCCCCGTTAGTTGAGGGTTTCATAAATTTAGATGTAGGAAGTTGTGGTAATAGATAATTGACACGCGTAATGTATTGTACAGTTAGCCGTGCACAACTAAAGAAGGGAATTACCATTAACGGCGAGAGAAATCGACTCCAGGTGAGTTCTAGCCCCATTTCTCTTTGAAATGTTTTCGGGGCTGTGTGCATACTCCTATGTGATAGTTAATACATTTACTTAATTGATAAGTGTATGATACGTGTATGACTATGTATTGGATGTTATTACTATATAATGATGGTATGAATGAGCATGTATATATATATATATATATATTATTATATACATGAGACAGGTAAAAAATGCACGTATGATAAATGTATGGTTATTCGAGGCAGTAGGGACCAGACCCTTATAATATCTGTGAAGTTAGGGACCAGACCCTTATAATATCTGTGATGTTAGGGACCTGACCCTTATAATATCTGTGATGATAGGGACCAGACCCTTATAATATCTGTGATGATAGGGATTAGACCCTTACAGTATCTTTGATGTTTAATGTAGAATAGCTTATGGTATACCATAGGGTTTATGAAAGAAAGTATGTAAGTACGTATGCATGTATATAAGGTATATATATGAAAGTAGTAATAGAAAACTAAGGTATGAACACGTATCTTCGGACGCGTACGAGTAAGGGTATGAATATATTGTATGTTAATTGATTAACTAGAACTCACTCAGCGTAGCTGACTTTTAGTATGCACGTAGGCAAATAGGTTGAGGCAGCTGGCTTAAGGAGGGACACAGGGCATGGACTGAAGAGACTGGCATCCATGATGAAGTGTTATGACTGTTTTAATTAATTATTTATGAAAAGACAATTTGTATGTTAAGACAAGAATGAATGTTTTGTAATGTGATGTTTGAAGTTTTTAATTATTCTGCGAAGTTTTTAATTTACTCTGATTTTAGAACTGTGTTTATGAGTAAATCCAACACTAAAGTAGGGTTACCGGGAACGGAGCCTTACATTCCATGAGAAGCGAAATTCTTCCATGAGAAGAGAAATTCTTCCATGAGAAATTCTTCCATGCGAAATTTCATGACCCCCGTTAGCTGAGGGTTTCACTAGCATAGATATAAGAGATACTAGTAACAAATAATTGACAGGCGTAATGTATTGTACAGTTAGGCGTGCACAACTAAGGAAGGGCATTACCATCAATGGCGAGAGAAATCGACTCCAGGTGAGTTTCTAGCCCCTTATCTGTTATGTTTTCGGGGCTGTGTGCACACCCAATGTGATAGTTGTTAGTACACTTACCTTAAGTGGAGAGTGTATGATACGCGTATGATATGTTTATGATTAAGTATTGAATGTTATGATAGAATGTTTATACGAATGAATATGTATATATGTATGTATGTATGTATATACATGATTAGAAGATATGTATAGTATTCACGTATGAAAATAAATGTATGAAAAATTGAAGAGACAGTTATGGTTGTATGGTTAGTTGAGACAGAGAGACCAGACCCTAATAATATCTGAGACGGAAGGGACCAGACCCTAATAATATCTGAGACAGAAGGGACCAGACCCTAATAATATCTGAGACAGAAGGGACCAGACTCTAAAAATATCTGGGATGGTAGAGATGGTGTAGCGTATGCTATACCATAGGGGATTAAGAAAGAAAGTATGAGAGCACAAATGAATGTATGTATATATGTAAAGCAAGAATGAAAGAAGTAATAGTAAGTAAAGTCAGAAATACGTATCTCCGGACACGTACGAGTAAGAACATGAATGTATTGTATGTTAATTGATTAACTAGAACTCACTCAGCGTAGCTGACTTTTAGTATGCACGCAGGTGAATAGGATGCGACGGGTTGCTTGAGGGAAGAGACGTGGCAACAAAGTGAAGACTGGCATCGAAAAAAAGAAGATTCACGTGTCATTTACGTTACCTTTTAAGACTTAATGTATTTTGTTTAAAAACAAGCACTTATGTTATGTAAGAATGTTTAATATTATGTATTCCGCGAAAGGTTTTTTATTAACTCTGATTTTAGAACTATGTTTATGAGTAAATCCAACGCCAAAGTAGGGCTTCCGGGAATGGGGCCTTACAAGTTGGTATCAGAGCATAAGTTCGAGAGAAATATGCATCCCACATGCTTAGACTCGAACAGAGAATGGGACTTAAGGAAGAAAAAAAGAAAATGCCAGTCGGAGAATGCCATGTGTCACTCAAGCAACCTTAGGAAGCGATCACCTTGTGTAAGTTGATCTTGTGTATAGTAAAGAATGAGCAAGAAAGCTAACTTGACTTATTGATACAGAAATGTATGGTTACATTTGATGATGCGAAATTTATGATTGTGTAATTGTTATAAGTAGAAACTAGCACAAGTGGACTCACGAATGGAAGTGTAAAGGACATAGAGAGTAACGTGATCAGCTAATCACAAATGGCCACTGTTATTACCTGTTAGCCTTACTATCCTTGTACTAAATAGTTCCTGAAGTGATGACGTTTGTGTTTTCCTATAGAATACGAATGGCTGGTAATAAGAAAAATGCTGGGCAAGGAAAGAGTTCTAGACACCGTGGTCAATCACGCGCTACCCGAGTACACTCCGAGGAACCGATTATCGAGTCTAATGAGGGAAGAAGCCTAACTGTGAGAAATGAAGGGTATCAGCTCGACCCTGCTATCCAAGCTGCCATTACTCAGGCAGTGGCTGCTGCAGTGCAGAATCAGCAACAGGAAAAGTCAACTGAGAGCCATGCAGGAACCGCTGAGAGGACAGGGGAAAGCAACAAGAAAGGTGAAAAGACTGAGAAAGAGGAATCAAGTGAAGATCGATTTGTGAAGGTCAAGGCTGGTTAGAAAGGCCGAGGTAGGTGCAGCTACATGTTGTTTAAGGGTTGTGACCCGCCAAATTTGTCTGGTACAGGGGATGCAATCGCTACTCTCCACTAGATAACTGCAATGGACAAGGTTATTCGGATTAGCGAGTGCCGCCCTAACCAAGCCGTGGGTTTTGCTACCCAGTCGTTTGAGGATGAAGCGATGTTCTGGTGGGAAACTGTTGAGCAGAGGAAGACCGCCGCTGAGATTAAGGCTATGAATGGGAAGACTTGAAGGAGATGGTCATGAAGATGTTATGTGCGGATGTTGAAATTGAGAAGGCTGAGATGAAGATCCTGAATTTGAGAGCGGGGAAGATGACACTCCGTGAGTACACTACCTAGTTTAACCGTATGTCAAGACTCGTACCTGATATGGTGAACTCAGAGGCTAAGAGGATCAAGTGCTACTTGAGGGGACTACCGCAAAATGTCCGCACCTTTGTCCGGGCTAGTAAACCTGCTACTTTCGATTCTGCGGTCGAACTTGCAGAAATGGTTTATGATGACCTGGCTGTGGATGATGTGGTGGTGGAAGAGAAGAAGGAGAAGAAGTGGGTTGCTCCCGCTAAGCGACTCGGTACCCAGTTGTTGAACCCCAAGGAGAAGAAGCAGAAGGTATGGGAGAAGAAGCCGTGCAAGACTTGTGGGAAGATGCACGGTGGTGAGTTTAAGTGGGGAAAGGGTGCTGATGTTTGTCGCAAGTGTGGAAAAGTTCATGGCGGTGAGTGTAGATTGGGATCGAATGCATGCTATAGATGCGGGAAGGTGGGGCATTATGCTCCACATTGCAATGCCAAGCCCGCTTGTTACAAGTGCTGCAAGATGGGTCATTTGGAAAGGGAGTGTACTGAAGGTGAAGCTAGGGGAAGCAGAAGAAAGGATGCTGAATAGGCTAGGCTAAGAACCAGAGCCTATATGCTGACACAAGAACAAGCCAAATAAATTCTAGATATCGTGACAGGTGCGTTTCTAGTAAACGGCATTTCCGCTTCCGTATTGTTTGACTCATGTGCGACCAGGAGTTTTGTAGCTACCCAGTTTTGTAAGACAGCTAAGATGGAATGTTGTCATGTGCCTGAAACTTTTATGGTAGAAACCGCTAGTGAGACCTCGATTAAAATTATGAAATGGTTATGAGTTGTAAGATAGAGTTGGAAGGACACGAATTCCCTGCTACCCTGTACGTGATGACCTTAGGAGGATTCGATGTAGTATTGGGGATGGATTGGTTGTCTAAATTTGAGGCTCAGATAGTGTGTAAGAGTAGATTTATAAGACTGAACTCTTCGGATGGTGGCACAGTAACGGTTTATGGTGATAGATAAATTTCAGGCCTTAACGTCATTTCGATGATGAAAGCCGAGGGTTTGTTAAGGCGAGGGTGCAGTGCCTACCTAGTGTATGTTGTCAAAGCTAAGGCCGAGACGAAAGATGTGAAAGATGTTCCAGTAGTGTGCGACTATCCCGAAGTGTTCCCTGAGGACCTTCCGGGGTTGCCACCGGAATGTGAGGTAGAATTCCAGATAGAGTTGATACCAGGAGCGCAGCCTGTCGCGAAAGCACCTTATCATCTGGTGCCGTCCGAGATGAAAGAGTTAATGTCCCAACTACAAGAACTCCTTGAAAAAGGTTTTATAAGGCCGAGTGTTTCCCCGTGGGGCGCGCCGGTGTTGTTTGTTAAGAAGAAAGATGGAAGTATGAGAATGTGCATAGACTATCGTGAGCTGAATAAGCTTACGATAAAGAATAGATATCCGTTGCCACGGATTGACGACTTGTTTGATCAGTTACAAGGTGCAAGCTGGTTCTCGCATATAGATCTCAGGTCGGGTTATCATCAGTTGAAGATGAAAGAAGCAGACATCCCTAAGACAGCGTTTCGGACGCGGTATGGACACTACGAGTTCCTCGTGATGTCGTTTGGCCTGACCAATGCTCCCGCAGGGTTTATGGACATGATGAATAGGGTATGTCGTCCGATGTTAGACAAGACGGTTATCATTTTCATTGACGATATATTGATTTATTCGAAAAGCAAGTCTGACCATGCTAAGCATCTGAGGGAAGTATTGGAAGTTTTGAAGAAGGAGAAGTTGTTTGCTAAGTTCTCAAAGTGTGCATTTTGGTTGCGAGAGGTACAGTTTTTAGGTCACATAATCAATCCCAAGGGGATTACTGTGGACCTAGCTAAGATTGAAGCAATAAAGAATTGGAAGACTCCGCGAAACCCGACCGAGATACGCAGTTTCCTAGGGTTAGCTGGCTACTATCGGAGATTCATTCTCCGCTTCTCCAAGATGGCCGCACCGTTGACCGGTATGGCCCGAAAGACTGTGGTGTTCAGTTGGGGTAAGTTGCAGGAAGAGGCGTTTGAAGAACTGAAGAAGAGACTCACACAGGCTCCAATCCTTGTTCTGCCTGATGGTGAAGAGGATTTGGTAGTCTGTACTGATACCTTGCATCAAGGGTTAGGTTGCGTGTTGATGCAACGAGGGAAGGTCATAGCCTATGCGTCTAGACAGTTGAAAGTTCATGAAAGCACGTACCCGACGCATGACCTAGAATTTGCAACTGTAGTGCATGCTCTTAAGATTTGGAGGCACTACTTGTATGGTACCAAGTGTACTATATATACAGATCATAAGAGCTTGAAGTACTTCTCGAGCAGAAAGAGTTGAATATGAGGCAGAGAAGGTGGTTAGAACTGATAAAGGATTATGACTGGGAAAGGCTAATGTGGTTGCTGATGCCCAAAGCTGGAAGAACGCAGAAGTCATCGCGACAGTGAAGTCTTATAAGTTGATCATCAATTCAGATTTCTTCGAAGAGATCAGCAAGGTGCAGATGGAAGTGTTAGCCGACGAAGGGCTAATGAAGAAAGAGAGGATTTTTGGGCAACAGAACGAGTTGATAGATAATACTTATAGCGTAAAGACCAGATTTGATCGGATGTGGATTCCTCGTCATGGGAATCTTATAGATCGGGTCCTAGATAAGGCCCATAAGTCGTGGTACTCGATTCATCCTGGATCTACTAAGATGTACCAAGACTTGAAGGACTATTGGTGGCCAGTTATGAAGAACGAGGTGGTAGATTATGTCAGCAAGTGCTTGACTTGCTTGCAGGTCAAGGCAGAGCACCATAAACCGTATGGAAAGATTCAGCCTCTAGAGATACCATGGATTTCATAACTAAGCTACCTTGTACAGCTAGAAATTACGATACCCTATGGGTGATTGTGGACCGTTTTATGAAGAGTGCTCATTTTCTGCCTATACGAGAGGCCATCTCGTCAGAAATGTTGGCAAATGTGTTCGTTAAGGAAGTGGTTACAAAGCATGGGGTGTCGTTATCGATTGTGTCAGACAGGGATACCCGCTTTACTTCAAGATTCTGGAAGAAGTTCCACGAAGCCATGGGAACAAGACTGAACATCAGCACGGCTTATCATCCTCAAACAGATGGGCAGTCTGAAAGGACTATCCAAACCCTTGAGGATATGCTACGTGCGTGTGTGTTAGACTTTGGAGGAAGTTGGGATGATCATTTGCACTTGGCAGAATTCTCCTACAACAACAGCTACCATTCGAGTATTGGTATGCCTCCCTTCGAGATGTTGTATGGTAGACGTTGTAGAACTCCTGTTTCTTGGGGAGAAATTTGACAGAAGGAGATAGGTAGTCTGGAAGTTGTGCAAGAAACGTCCTCAAGATTTGATCAGATCAAGGCAAGGATGAAAACTGCTCAAGACCGTCAAAAGTCATATGCCGATAAGCGGGGACGGCCGATTGAGTTTGATGTTGGAGACCATGTGATGCTTAAAGTCTCGCCATGGAAGGGGATTATTCATTTTAGAAAGAGGGGAAAGTTGAGTCCAAGGTACATAGGACCGTTCAAAATCGTGGCCCGTGTGGGTGAAGTGGCTTACAAGCTTAATCTACCCGATGAGCTGGAAGGAATTCACTCTACGTTTCACGTCTCTCACTTGAGATAGTGTCTCGCTGATGATACGTCTCACGTACCTCTTCTAGACATTGAGGTAAACGAGCAGCTGAATTATGTTGAGCAGCCCATTGAGATAGTTGACCGCAAGGAAAAGAAGCTTCGTCGTAAGGTTATTCCCTTGGTGAAAGTGATATGGAAGCATTGTAAGGGATTGGATGCCACTTGGGAAGTTGAAGAAGAGATGCGCAAGTTTTACCCGCATTTGTTTAGTAGTAATAGTTAGGTTTCGTGGACGAAACCTCTTTTAGGAGGGTAGACTTGTAACATCCAACTTTTGTTAAATAATAAATAACAGAAAGTTTTGTTATTAACGGTGTGTCGTTAAGTTAGTCGTGTGTTTAGTGTTTGGATAATATTTGGACTTGGAAGTGTGAGTGGCTTGTGGAGCCCATAACCCCCCTATATAAACCCAACCCCTCCACCCTTTCACCATTTTCTTTCTCTCCACACACTTTCACACACACACCATAGAACACACATACTCTCTCAAGACCCGAATCCAAATCCGGGTTAAAGTAAGGAAGATCTTGGTGCTCAAAGTGTCTTCTGATAACAAAAATCACGTCCAAATCCTCGAGTCGTCTCGGATCCGAACCGAACCCTAAGCAAAAGGTAGGTTTCAGTTTAAGTGGTTAAGTTTTTAGTCGGTTTTGACATGCAAAATGATAGGATGATAGATCGGGCTGTGAAATGTAAGAAAAACATAAACTTGGTGAAGTATAACCTCACGGGTATGTTATAGGACAAAAAGGTGATGTTCGGACCTCATAAAACACGGGTATACAAAGTTGGTACAACCCAAAACCCATAAAAAGGGTAAAATCGGGTCCTAATAAAGAGTCACGGAGTAAAATAGCTTTAAAATGGCAAAAAAAGAAGAGATGTAAAAAAATGGATTTTTCCCATGAGAAGATAAATTCTTCCATGAGAAGAGAAATTCCATGAGAAGCGAAATTCTTCCATGAGAAGAGAAATTCTTCCTTGAGAAGCGAAATTCTTCCATGAGAAAAAAAAATTCTTCCATGAGAAGAGAAATTCTTCCATGTGAAATTCCATGACTCCCGTTAGCTGAGGGTTTCATTAGCATAGATATAAGAGATACTAGTAACAGATAATTGACACATGTAATGTATTGTAGAGTTTGCCGTGCACAACTAAGGAAGGGCATTACCATCAACGGCGAGAGAAACCGACTCCAGGTGAGTTTCTAGCACCTTATCTATTATGTTTTCGGGGCTGTGTGCATACCCAATGTGATAGTTTTTAATACACTTACCTTAAGTGGAGAGTGTATGATACGCGTATGATATGTGTATATATATGTATGATTAAGTATTGAATGTTATGATAGAATGTTTATACGAATGAATATGTATGTATGTATATGTGTGTGTGTGTGTATATATATATTTAAATACATGATTAGAAGATATGTATAGTATGCACGTATGAAAATAAATGTATGAAAGAGTGAAGAGACAGGTATGGTTGTATGGTTAGTTGAGACAGAGGGACCAGAACCTAATAATATCTGAGACAGAAGGGACCAGACCCTAATAATATCTGAGATAGAAGGGACCAGACCCTAAAAATATCTATGATGGTAGAGATGGTGTAGCCTATGTTATACCATAGCGGATTAAGAAAGAAAGTATGAGAGCACGAATGAATGAATGTATGTATGTATGTATGTAAAGCAAGAATGAAAGAAGTAATAGTAAGTAAAGTCCGAAATACGTATCTCCAGACACGTATGAGTAAGAACATGAATGTATTGTATGTTAATTGATTAACTAGAACTCACTCAGCGTAGCTGACTTTTAGTATGCACGCAGGTGAATAGGATGCGACGGGTTGCTTGAGGGAAGAGACGTGGCAACAAAGTGAAGACTGGCATCGAAAAAAAGAAGATTCACGTGTCATTTACGTTACCTTTTAAGACTTAATGTATTTTGTTTAAAAACAAGCACTTATGTTATGTAAGAATGTTTAATATTATGTATTCCGCGAAAGGTTTTTTATTAACTCTGATTTTAGAACTATGTTTATGAGTAAATCCAACGCCAAAGTAGGGCTTTCGGGAATGGGGCCTTACAAGTTGGTATCAGAGCATAAGTTCGAGAGAAATATGCATCCCACATGCTTAGACTCGAACAGAGAATGGGACTTAAGGAAGAAAAGAAAGAAAATGCCAGTCAGAGAATGCCATGTGTCACTCAAGCAACCTTAGGAAGCGATCACCTTGTGTAAGTTGATCTTGTGTATAGTAAAGAATGAGCAAGAAAGCTAACTTGACTTATTGATACAGAAATGTATGTTTACATTTGATGATGCGAAATGTATGATTGTCTAATTGTTATAAGTGGAAACTAGCACAAGTGGACTCACGAATGGAAGTGTAAAGGACATGGAGAGTAACGTGATCAGCTAATCACAAATGGCCACTGTTATTACCTGTTAACCTTACTATCCTTGTACTAAATAGTTCCTGAAGTGATGACGTTTGTGTTTTCCAATAGAATACGAATGGCTGGTAATAAGAAAAATGCTGGGCAAGGAAAGAGTTCTAGACGCCGTGGTAAATCACGCGCTACCCGAGTACCCTCCGAGGAACCGATTATCGAGTCTGATGAGGGAAGAAGCCTAACTGTGAGAAATGAAGGGTATCAGCTCGACCCTGCTATCCAAGCTGCCATTACTCAGGCAGTGACTGCTGCAGTGCAGAATCAGCAACAGGAAAAGTCAACTGAGAGCCGTGCAGGAACCGCTGAGAGGACAGGGGAAAGCAATAAGAAGGGTGAAAAGACTGAGAAAGAGGAATCAAGTGAAGATTGATTTGTGAAGGTCAAGGCTGGTAAGAAAGGCCGAGGTAGGTGCAGCTACATGTTGTTTAAGGGTTGTGACCCGCCAAATTTGTCTGGTACAGGGGATGCAATCGCTACTCTCCAATGGATAACTGCAATGGACAAAGTTATTCGGATTAGCGAGTGCCGCCCTAACCAAGCCGTGGGTTTTGCTACCCAGTCGTTTGAGGATGAAGCGATGTTCTGGTGGGAAACTGTTGAGCAGAGGAAGACCGCCGCTGAGATTAAGGCTATGAAATGGGAAGACTTGAAGGAGATGGTCATGAAGATGTTATGTGCGGATGTTGAAATTGAGAAGGTGGAGATGAAGATCCTGAATTTGAGAGCGGGGAAGATGACACTCTGTGAGTACACTACCTAGTTTAACCGTATGTCAAGACTCGTACCTGATATGGTGAACTCAGAGGCTAAGAGGATCAAGTGCTACTTGAGGGGACTACCGCAAAATGTCCGCACCTTTGTCCGGGCTAGTAAACCTGCTACTTTCGATTCTGCGGTCGAACTTGCAGAAATGGTTTATGATGACCTGGCTGTGGATGATGTGGTGGTGGAAGAGAAGAAGGAGAAGAAGTGGGTTGCTCCCGCTAAGCGACTCGGTACCCAGTTGTTGAACCCCAAGGAGAAGAAGCAGAAGGTATAGGAGAAGAAGCAGAAGGTATGGGAGAAGACGGTGGTGAGTTTAAGTGGGGAAAGGGTGCTGATGTTTGTCGCACGGTGGAAAAGTTAAGTGGGGAAAGCGTATTGTTTGGTTTTATTATGCTAGGCTAAACATTATAGACTGCTTAGGCTTATGATGAACCTTTGTTAATGTTTGATTTTGACTTGGGTTTTATTTATCGTTATGGTTTTATGAACTAGTTAAAATGTTTAATTATATTAATTTGATGCATATGTGTGTTTAGGGTTGTTTGTTGAGTTTTATTATTCCATAGTTGCCTTGGTTATTGTTTGTCACTATGATAGGTTGCTATTAGGTCATCTACTTTGTGTTTTTGACTCTTTTATGATTGATTACGAATAAGATATAGGAATAATACTATTTCGAATAAGTGTGCTGCCAACCTAAATAGTTGTAAGGTGCTAGGTTATTGATAGATCTTTGTTGATCAGGATTACTAGATTTAGGTCTTTGTAAGGAGTCCGTCTAGGTTTGATTGATTAATATTGTCTATTGAGTTAATTGAATATATTAGACTGCCTTTGATTTCCGCGCTGTAAGGTAGGATTTCATATAAAGGAACTAGTTTGTAATTAATTAGGTGACCGTAAGGAAACTTGATTTTTAATACTAGTGAGGGTTAAAACTTATTAGAAACCCATAGGTGTCTTCTTGAGAAGGGTCAGGAGTCCTGTTCGGGTTTTCTTTTAAGCGTCTATTTTATGATCCCAATTCGATAACTAAATAGTCTCCCGGTTAATTGATAACTGAAACTTAGGGTATTCTAGCCTAGGTGGTTGTTCATCATCATCTGAATTAAGTCTAAGTTATAAGTTTAGTTGTCTTTAGTTTTCTTAATTAGTTTAAATTAGTTTAAAACTAGTTTATTAGTAAAACCCCCTTAAACAAATAATAAATAAATAAGTCGTGTCTGTAGTTATGTCTAACTTTAGCTAGTAAACGTAATTTAAAGAGTCCTGTGGGTTCGATATCCGGACTTACTTAGCTGTACTAGATTCGATCGGTTCACTTGCCGGTTAGTAGTTTAGTTAAGTTTAATAGTCTAGAATTTATTACTTAGTATCTAGATTAGCGTGTTTTTATTAGACTACTTTTAGCACATCATCCACATATAACACAAAATAGATCATGCAAAGGGACCTAGAAAAATAAACTGTAACTAGGGCGGTTACGTCTAACTACCTAAGCTATAGTTATCGCTCTGATACCATCTATAGCATCCCAACCAAAGGCGGAATATGTCGGGCGATACGATTGTTCATTACACGTAAAATTATTTAAAGCATCAATATATTAAATTCATATTATTACAAATAATATCACATTACATAGATCAAAATCAAACAAGATATAATTTAACAAATCCTATCTATGTTTGTTAAATACCCTAAAGGTATAACTATGTGTTCTTCACTTCATCGAGAAATTTAACTTGCAGCATTGTAAAAATAGTATTTGTCAACACATGGCTGGTGATCAATTATTTGGTTTATATATATATATATATCTAATAATGAGATAAAACAATCCAAATATCATAATGACGTTAATCAAATATACGTGAAAATACGAGTAATGTAATGAAAATTTTCGTTCACCCCTAACACGTAGTCAATCTACAAGGAAGCGTATGTAGCCATACAGACTAACCCCTTTGGGCTTGTGTTCGTGTTTACATTTGCGTAACCAACAACCAATCAACCAATCATGTAAGCAACTACTTAAGTAACAAGTACGTATATGATAAGCATAGATGAAATTAATCAAGACAATATAAGTATTGATTGTGTTTGCGATGTAAATATATATAAATAAATAATCGATTTGAACTAGGTACAATGCTACACCCCAAAATTTTTGAAAACTAAAAAGGGAACTATGAGTTAGTCATCTTTAAAAGAAACAAGTTAAATGAGTAAAATTGAACTTCTAGACGAACCGACTGACACGAGAGAAAATAACAAAAACCCTATAAATAAATAAATAACTTATAAACAGAGAATGAAAAAAAATAAAAATCCATGTTCTAGGTGATCGGGTCTTAAATCGGGAGTTTAACGAGTAAATAAGCGAACTTGCGATTTTAATCGAATAAATAATTAAAATTAGGTTTTTAGTATATAACTTCTATAAATAATGGCGGATGGTACAAGCCCACTTATTATTATTTATCATAATTAAATAACGACGCGTAATAAAATGAGTAGATTTCTTTTTTTTATTATTTTAGACACGTCGGATGTTAAAATCCCACGAAATAACTGAATAACGAAATTCTAAAATCAAAGAATATCAAAGTCGAACGTTAAAATATGAAACAAATTAACGGAGTATTAACGTCAAAAGGAAACCCTTTACTATTTAAGGATAACATAGTAAACGAAAATATTTATAATAGTTAAGTTATATATATGAAACACTGGGGTCATGAAATACTAAAATTTGTGTAATCACATGATAGCCATAAGAAATTATCAAAGTCGGTGAAATAATGACGCAATGTCCTTAGTAAAGTTATTCTCAGGGAAGTTTAGCCGTCATGGGGAGAGCTTAAGTTTGAGGCGCCAGCATTGAGATAATGGTAAATCACAAATGTAAATAAAAATCATAAAAAGATAATATATACGTAGGGCTCCTATTAGATAGTTATGCCTTAACCATGCACACAACCCCGGTTCAAAGTAGTCGGTCATAGGCAGCCTAGATTACGATTCTTATTGGATAATCATGCACACAATCGTGCACATGATGCGGATTCCTGTCACACCCAACCTAAGGCGGAAATGTCGGGGCGTGATCCGATTGCTCACAGCTCGAAGATACTATCATAAAATAAGTGACAATATCTACTTAATTATTTGATTTCAATTACACACACAATATCCACATACAATAAACAATTTAAATATACAAACATAAGCTCAAATAAAGGTTTACTTGATTATATCCTAAAGTCTTTTCTACGTGTCCAAACTTCAATCTTCAATACAACAACCTGCATATGCGTATAAAATGGAGTTTTGTCAACATAAAGTTGAGTGAGATGATCACCAATTTTGACACAACAAATAATAAAATATATATATGATAGATAATCGATAAATGATAAGTGATAAATGGGCAAACCAACCATGTGATAGTACATCAATCAAATCATAACAAAACATGTATATAACCAAATTGTGCTAGTGTGCCCATGAATCGTTGCCAAGCGAATCGGGCATTGATTACAATGACTAACCAGAATCAATCCAAACGGACATTTAGAACTCAAGTTATGTTATATTTAAGATTTAAGCGAGCTGGAACTGACCAGAATCCGAACAGCGAGTCGGAAGTTGGGTTTTGGTCAGTAGCCTTAAATTTTCGTTACGAAAATAAAAGTCTTCTGGAAAGAACGTTGAATCCGACCAGAAGCATGAGAAAACAAGTAGTCAAACTTTTTGACTATTATGCCCTTAAATGGGTTTGAGCCCAATTGACCACCGAGACTCCCTCAATCGACAAAATTGATTGAGGGATTTTGTTTTACAGATAAAAATCTACAATATTAAAACAAACAACTTACCCTAACGATAAATAGAACAAGAGATAATCGAGGTCAAAGGGTCTTGAAGCTTGAAAGTCAAACCGGAAGATGAAAGTTCTTGAAGAAAACGCCATGAACCATCAAGAACGAATTTTTTAGAGTTGGGGGCTGAATTTACAGATTATATTAGGGTTTTAGTATATGCCTTGTTTAAATATTAAAGGTTAAGACTTGTTTATTAGGAAATAGCTATTTTAGGAAACCCAATAATCAATTAATGGCAAAATCGGGTATAATAACTTAAATATTTTGGTTTGGACAGCAATAAAATAAAATTTGAATGTTTTATAAAATTAGTTGACATATCTTGGAGCTTAAGTTCCGTTAATTTAATCGAAAATAGGAAAGAATTGGCAAAACTAGTCCATGTAGTTCCCGAAAATGCGATTTTTAGCCGTTTTAAGTGATTTTAAAGGTTGTTAAGAGCTATTTGGCATAATTGAAAGTTATGAAATTATAAAATAAGTTAAACCAAGTTAAAAACCAATAAATACAAGTTTTAAATAGTTCGAAATATCCGAATTACTTTCTCGAATCGGTTTAAAGAAATACGAAAAATCAGAGATGTTACAGTCTCCCCTACCTTAGGGAATTTCGTCTCGAAATTAAGAAAACTAAAACATTATCGTTTTGAAAATAATTAAACTTTTAAGAAAAATATCATAACATAGAACTTCCAGTAACCGAAGCAACGCTTCAAATGACAATCCGATAAGGGCACTTATATATAGGATGTACCAGCGGCGTATCCACCATGTCCTTATCATCTCATCATTCGTACCGTTACCCAAGCTACCTTAGGTTCTAAATCATGAAACACAATTTTGCGTATTATGATTCCCATGCGAGGACTCGGATAATTATGTTCGCGACCATAATTACTCTTATCGTCGGATGTCCGCATAATTCGTTTCATCATGTGGGTTATAAAACATTTAAAACCATCATTTTGAAGGAAACAAACGTTTTGATTATTTTTAAAAATTCGAGAGATATTTAATAAATGCTCGAGTTTGATTAATAACATAAGGTAAGTTCTAAAATGTCTTTTGCTTATGAAGGAAACAAAATCATGATAATCGAGACTAAGGAATTGAGGTATAGGTATAAGGTTCTAATAAGTCTACCTTGATGAAAGGAATTTTATTCAGGGGATGAATTACGCGAATGTTTAATTTATAACAAATCTTAAAATAGTTAATAACATGTGGAATCTTTAAACATCGTATTCATTAGGACGAAATTCTTAAGACCGAGAGTATAAGTTTAAATGAAGATTTTGGTGAGTCAAGTTTAGTTAATTGAGAGACATTATGGAGTTAAAGAGAAATTGATATAAAGTTTATATCTTTTCAAATTGTGATTTTTTTTAGATGATATTAATTCGATTAAGGTATTCTAAAATATAATAATAATAATTAGTAATTAATAATTTAAATATTAATGAAAATGAAAAAAAATATACATATTCAAATAAATCGTTAATAGATTAAATTGAGAAGCGGATATTCCTGAATCACCGAGATAGTCCTATTCCAATTAAACCTT
Source organism: Bidens hawaiensis (assembly GCF_021521415.1). Lineage (NCBI taxonomy): Eukaryota > Viridiplantae > Streptophyta > Magnoliopsida > Asterales > Asteraceae > Bidens > Bidens hawaiensis. Next base: position 740,939 of record NW_027491990.1, on the reverse strand, counting down.
TAAAATTAGATAAACTATAAAGTAGGCAATTGAAGATATTAAATGAGAATAAATTGGGAGTTCGTGGATTCTTCCTTTTCAAAAAATCGTTATAAATATTAGGTAATATGTAAATTGAATTATTGTTAATGGAAATTCGAGTAAATAACAAATTTTAAATTAATTGCGATAACAAAAATAAGATGTGAAACATTTAATAAAAATAAGATAAATGCGAGGCTAGAAATGCATGAACCACCATGACTATTCTAACAACTACAAATTTATCATTTAAAACGTTCAAAATTTTCAAGGTGTATCAAAAATCAAAGTGGAGAGTTGAAATATTTATGAGCTAACTTTCAATTTCAACTAAATAACGATCTTAATCAATAAATAAAGCGAGTGAAGAGTTTTAATGGAGATTAAACCAAAAAGTCAGTTTTTAATGGTAAAAATTTAATCAATGAAACAGAAAATTAAATTTGAATGATGAAAATGTAGTTTAATATTAATAAAATTTACAATATTTGAATTTTTAATAATAAAGATTATAAAATGAAAAGTAAGTTGTGAAAAGTAACATGAGGAAAAACAAGAGGTAATAAAATATTTATAGTTTAAAATTGAGGGTAATGATTGAAATATACTTGATAATTTCTAGTTTTAGAATATGGAAATAAATGAGAAAATATGATTTAAATAATATTTTAACGGATATGAGTTAGTGTAAGATTTCCTGTTCGGTGTATTTTAGTTTTGTCGAGATTGGCGGTCGTTTTTGGTTAATGGAATACATCAACAAACTTCTTGTCGACTCTAGTAGTCGAACGGAAATCACGAGAAGCAGGTGAACGACGTTGATTATGATGATTGATTCTTAGGAAAGACATTCTATGAGGACCAACAACGAAATTGTATAAGATGATGGGTAAGATGTGGAAATGAGTTGATGTGAGATAATAGGGATGCGTCCGTATATGTATGTATATAAATTAGTGCTAGTGAAGACTCGAGGACGAGTTAGGATTTAAAATAATATGTATAAGTTTGAAGCATTTAAGTGAATGAACAATGTTTATAAAATTTTCCAAGAATAAAATAACCAAGCATATCAAATGAGTTGACCTCCCATGAGCTTTCCATGGTAATTTGAATGGCCCAACTAAATAAAGCAACATAAAGTTTGTGAATTGGCCTCCCATGAGCGTTCCATGGCAATTTGTTGGCCCAATTCAAATAACGAGTAAATAACAATTGAGTTGGTCAGCCATGAGCATGTACATGGCGTTTAACTAACCCAACTAATTAACGAATTATCAAATCAATGGAGTTGGTCGGACCATGAGCGTTACATATCATTTAACCGACCCAACTAAATATCGAATCAACGAATCAAATATAAGTAGTTGGCTTATCTCAGGAACCACCCCGGACAATACGTTCCAACCCAAAAATCAAATCGAAAATGGTTTAAAAAAATGGATAGTTGGAGTGCCCATGGATTTCCATGGATTTTTCACCCAGCTAAGCATTTAAAATAATTTAAAAACACAATTTGGAAGTATAACCGTTTAACCGGTTATGTTTACCACGCAACCGTTTAGCCGATTACGGGTACCACTTAAAGTTATGGTTATATGAAATTTGTCATACCCCCATGCTTCAAGGTGAAAAAGCAAAAACAAAACACGGGAATTCTTAAGGAATTTCCCACAATAAAAGATAATCTACCAAACATAAGAGAATTTAAAAATATTTTGAAAGTGAGGCGTAGCCTCGGAATTCCTGTGTGTGTGCAATACATAATTAGGATAAATACAATAAAATAATTAGCTAAGCAAGCTGTAAACAATTTTTAATAGCACATAAGGCAGTTCAGATAAACACGTATAGGGTCCTATGCATATGTCTAGGACAATTTCTAACGACCTATCTTATAACCTTCGGCTCTGATACCAATCTATCACACCCCAACCTAGGCGGATATGTCGGGGCGTGATCCGATTGCTCACAGCTCGAAGATACTATCATAATATAAGTGTGATAATATCTAATTAATTATTTGATTTCAATTACACACACAATATCCACATACAATAAACAATTTAAATATACAAACATAAGCTCAAATAAAGGTTAACTTGATTATATCCTAAAGTCTTGTCTACGTGTCCAAACTTCAATCTTCAATACAACAACCTGCATATGCGTATAAAATGGAGTTTTGTCAACATAAAGTTGAGTGAGATGATCACCAATTTTGACACAACAAATAATAAAATATATATATGATAGATAATCGATAAATGATAAGTGATAAATACGCAAACCAACCATGTGATAGTACATCAATCAAATCATAACAAAACATGTATATAACCAAATCGTGCTAGTGTGCCAATGAATCGTTGCCAAGCGAATCGGGCATTGATTACAATGACTAAAATTGTCGGTTTACCTTCGCCAAGCGAATCAGGCTCCGGTTACTAAGACGTTCGTATGATCATACTAATGATAATCCAAGACTTGTTAGAAATACAAACACACTTAGACAAATAGCCATTAGGAAATAGCATTTAATTGATACAACAGACAATGATCATGTTTGCGATTGTTTGAGATATATATATGATAGAAAATATGAATAAGTACGCATATGTCCCCAAAACGTTTGAAAACAGTATATAAAAAGGGGAATGATCAAACTCACTTTAGATTAACGACAAATGAGTATAATTAAGAATAAACGAGTCAACGAATAAGCGAGTCGTCCAATACGCGTCAAACGAGATAACTGATCAGAACCTGAATCTTTGAGATATAATAATATAAGTAAAATCGAACTCATGGTCGTTGGAATCAATCCAAACGGACGTTTAGAACTCAAGTTATGTTATATTTAAGATTTAAGCGAGCTAGTACTGACCAGAATCCGAACAGCGAGTTGGAAGTCGGGTTTTGGTCAGTAGCCTTAAAATTTCATTACGAAAATAAAAGTTTTCTGGACCGAACGTTGAATCCGACCAGAAGCATGAAAAAATGAGTAGTCAAACTTGTTGACTATTATGCCCTTAAACGGGTTTAAGTCCAATTGACCACCGAGACTCCCTCAATCAGATAAATTGATTGAGGGCTTTTGTTTTACATTTTAAAATCTACAATATTGAAGAAGACAACTTACCCTAACGATAAATGAAACAGGAGATAATCGAGGTCAAAGGGTCTTGAAGCTTAAAAGTCAAACTGAAAGATGACAGTTCTTGAAGAAAACGCCATGAACCATCATGAACGAATTTTTTAGAGTTGGGGGCTAAATTTCCAGATTATATTAGGGTTTTAGGATATGGCTTTTTTAAATATTAAAGGTTAAGACTTGTTTATTAGGAAATAGCTATTTTAGGAAACCTAATAATCAATTAATGGCAAAATCGGGTATAATAACTTAAAGATTTTTATTTGGACAGCAATAAAACAAAATTTGAATATTTTATAAAATTAGTTGACATATCTTGGATCTTAAGTTTCGTTAATTTAATCGAAAATAGGAAAGAATTGGCAAAACTAGTCCATGTAGTTCCCGAAAACGCGATTTTTAGCCGTTTTAAGCGATTTTAAAGGTTGTTAAGAGCTAGTTGGCATAATTGAAAGTTATAAAATTATAAAATCAGTTAAACCAAGTTTAAAACCAATAAATACAAGTTTTAAATAGTTCGAAAGAGCCGAATTACGTTCTCGAATCGGTTTAAACAAATATTAAAAATCTGAGATGTTACAATTCCCATCAATGGTTACGTTTGGGGTCACCAGTCATAGGCCGTTAGATTGGGTTGAGCATGAGTAAATAATTGTAACTCTATAGATAGTATAAGCAATGTGTGGCGTGCTTCGCGAGTTGAGTAAATGATGATAAATATATCAAATGCAAACATAACTATATTGAAAATTTGCGTACAATGAGACATTATTCAAATGAAAAGAACAAAGACAAAAGTAATAAATGCAAAAAGGAAAGAAAAAAATGTTGTCTGCAGTGCTTGTCTTCTCGGGGTAGGTAGGTCTTAGGCATAAGCATTAGTGTGAGGTGGTGCCATGATTTCTAAGCTGAAATTCATTGGCGTTATATAGTACACACGTCCTTAAGCACCCTAGGTGGCTTGATTCACTTGAGTTTGCTCGGCTTGGTTTGGTTTGGTTGAGGCTGAATAGCTTGGATGGGTTGGGCTTGCATTGGTTGAGCTTGATCGGCTTGGGTTTGCGATTGGTAGGTTTGGGCTTGATATATTTGGAGTTGGTTGGTTCATTTTGGGTAGGTTTGGATTTGATAAACGAGTTTTGGACATGTGTTGCAAAAGGTGGGTTGGGTTACCACAATGATAGCAGGTTCGCATAGTCAGGAGTGTGGGTGCATAAGGTATGGCATTTGATTGGTTATATGGTTGAATATAGAATTGTGGGATGGATGAGTTGTGTTGAGCTTGTATAGGTTCTCGGCAAGAGTTGATGAAGTGGTGGAGGCGACCACAATTTAGCACTGCACGGTAGTAGGGTGGTGAAATTTACATGTGTCATACAAAGGATATGTTCCAGTGTAGGGTTTTTGTTGGGTTGACCTTGGATGTCTTGGGTTGGTGATGGGTTCTTATTGTTGTTGTTGTTGTAGTTGGTGTTGGTGTTGGTGTATGTGTAGGTGTTGGTGTTGGTGGGTTTTGATGAGGTTTCGACTTTGTCCTCGTTGGAAGGTTCGGTCATAGATTTTTCAATAGGCTTTTTGGTACTTTCACTCGTTAAAGTCCAAGTGTAACATTCGTTACTTTTCAATCCTGAAAACCTAACCCATTTTAAACTTTCGGTTTTGTTTATATATATATATATATATATATATATATATATATATATATATATATATATATATATATATATATATATATATATATATATATATATATATATATCTCAAGTTTCGTTTAATGTATATAGTCGTCGATTTTTATTGAATTCGTTAAATCGACCCAATTTATCGTTACAGGTATTCTTGTTGTTGGTACATGATGTCAGTAGTTCAGTGTCTAGTGTCTGTAATCGAGTCGTTTGGATGTGTGTTTGTATGTAAGCGAAGTTAGCTCACAAGTTCGCTGATACAGGCGAACTTGTGAACTAAGCGAAGTTAGTGACAACTTCGCCTGAACATGCCAGGCGAAGTTGTCGTGATATATATGTCTTAGGTTACGGCTTAGAGAAAAAAGGGATTCAATCAGTGTATTCAGTTTACGTGTAACGAGTCCAGTATTAGTGATAGATATCACGTGTTTTCCGGTTGCAATATAACGTGTTTCCGGTTGCAGTATTATATAGACCGCTAACTTCTATCTAAACTCGTGCCCATCATCATTTCAACTTAAAATACACTCAATATAGCGAATTTATTCAACCAAATCCAATTCCGGCCAACCCATGGTTCACTGTCATTTTTTAACATTGCAAGGTAATTGTTATATGTTTTTTCATCATTTTTGGCCCCACAAACATAACCCCTAAACAATTTAGACCATACATGGAATAGATTACACGAATTGAACTTCTAGGGTTTTATGAAGAAGAAGATTAGCATGTAAAATTATATTTATACTTTTGGTTCTATTCATAAACTAAAAATCTGTTCTAGTCTAGTGGTTAAAACAGATAGGTGTGGTACACCAGACCTGAGTTCGAACCCAGGTCAGTGCATAATAAGTTTTTTTAAATGTTGTTTTTATTATATATTGTTAATCCATTTATTTTATTTAAAAATCAAATAAGTTATTCTAAACTAAATAAAGTCTTTTTAAATTAAATATATTAATATTAAATTATATCTTTTCATTATTCCTCCTAAAAACTCACTAACATATTCGTTAAACCCAGTAATATTAATTTATAAATCCGTTTCGCTAACTTTATCTCGTTATCCTTATATTACGGTAACATAATCCAATAATGTAATTGTTCAAGATAAAATCACGCCATCAAAATCCATATCTTGCAAATAATATAATTCTCATATTAATAATAAATTAGTATTAAATAATATAAATCATCAAAATTTCTGATTAAGACTTAAATCAATATCATAATATAAAACCTATAAAATATATTAAATAATAAAAGCTAAATAAAACAATATATATTTCCAATAACATTAGACAATAATTAATATTTTCAATCCTGATAGTTAGATTTTGTTTTTGTTATAATTATAGTTTGAGAAGTTCAATCGTTTCGGATTCTTTAACACACTTTCGGTTGATTTGGTTTCATCATCGTGCTTTTGGTTTTCATTGCAATGTTTATCTTCAATTTCAAGGTGAGTTTCTCACACCCCTTCTACTCTTTTATTACTTTTGGGGGTAGCATATGTATCTTACAAAATGCAAAGTATCTATGATTTCGTTTACAAACTACAATTCATTACATGGACTTGTGTGTTTACTTGCTTATTTACTTACATGCATTGATTTCAAGTGGTTGCCTCAATAAGTATGATCATGCGCTGCCCTTTGCACTTAGGACCATTGTTTCGAGTGGAAAAGAGACCTCATTATCCGAGTATGTTGGTTGTCCCAACTGGAAATGACCTTCGTTTATTCTTTACACTCAGGACCATTTATTCGAGTGTAAAGAACCCTTATTTACACTTTTCACAAGTTTCATGGAATTGTATGATTTTTACGTATTATATTAAACTATGTGAACTCACCAACTATTCATATAGTTGACATTATTTTATACATATGCTACAAGTACCATTAGTAGAAGATGGCACACGAAAAAGACACTAGACTTAGATTACTTAAACAAATGGACAAAGTGTTTATTTTATTTATTTTCCTTGTGTTCCTTATTGCAAACTTGTGTACATGACTTGTAAATTAATTAATGATAATATTATCACTTAATAGTGTCACATGTGTTTTGAACAATCTGTACGTCACACTCGGGCATTTCCGCTTTAGCCGAGGTGTTACACCAAGACTTAACATGGTTTTCAATGAGGGTACTGTTAAGAGTTATAGCATCGTGGAGAATATTTGGGTCACGACTCAAGACGGAGTCTTGAATTTGCATAGGCAAGTCGGATATATACTTATCGATGGCACGATCGAGAGGAGTGACCATATGCGGAATGAGGAGGCTTAGTTCGTGGAAACGGTCGCTATAAGCAACATTGTCACCACCTTCTTATTTTAAATTTCAAAACTCTTCTTCTAACTTTTGGAGCTTGTATTTCGGGCAAAACTTCTTAAGCATGAGCTTCTTAAGGTTGACCCAGGGCAAAACCATGGAGACTTCCGCCCCCTAGAGAGTGTTTTTCACTGTTCCACAAAGTAAGAGCGCCTAATTTAAAGACACTTGAGGCGTAAGTGATTTTCTTATATTCCGGGCATCCGTAATGAAGGAAGACACTCTCCTTATGTTCGAACCATTGGAGGAGACTGGTAGCACCCTCGGTTCCAACGTATTCAGGCGGATTTGTGTTGGTGAATTGCCTGAAGGAACAAGCAACTGGGTTGGTAGTTGCGGGTGTGGTGGCGGAATTCATGGTTTGAAGTTGGGTGATGAGGGTCGGAAAAGCTTCCACAATTCCCCTAGAAATGCGAGATGACATACTACGGCCTGAATTATCGGTGCGACGACGATGGATGATAAGGCGAGAAGACATGTTGCGGAGAGAAAATGTGTAAAAATTCCATGAGCTTCGGGTAATCGATGTAAATATACGGGTTTTGAGCGTGAAATTTTCATAAGACACAGGTAAGTTTTTAAATATACGGGGTTACGTAATGTAAATTGGCACATGCGTAATAATTTTGAGAAAATCCTTAAATAATTTGATGTTGGAATCTAGAATTTTTTATCAATTATGAAAAAAAAAATTACAAATATAAAACATTAAAATTTTTGATTGATGAAATGAGTCAAATACAATTCATTTAGTGGCTAGAAGGTTCATGAATCACCATGGTTCCCTCCAATCAAATTATAATTACTACTTGGGTCAAATAAAAAAACAATAAATAAAATTAATGCTGTTGAGATATCCATGTATCACCATGGCTTTACTTCAACAAAAATTGAAAATAGATTAAAATCAAATTAAGGGCGTTGATGCGAACGGATGGGATATACATGAACCACCGTGGCTTTTCCCGCCCATTCATTCAACTAAAACAACATAGGAAAAACCGAGTTTAGCTGCGTATCACCGTGAATTCGGTTGTAATTTAGGAGTGTAATCATCACATGATCAAAATTTGTGAGAATTCTTAAGGAATTTCCCAATTTAAAATAGCATCTAAGGTTTTGAAAATGATTTTGAGGGTGAGGCATAGCCTCTGAGTTGTGTGTGCTTTTCGTGTACAATAGTATGAATAAAAACACTTAAATATGATTAAGCTATGAACAAATAATTTAAACAAATAGGGTGCATGTATAGGAACACGCATAGGATCCTAAGCATGCTACTAGGTCTTGACGTCTAACCACCTATCATATAGCCTTCGGCTCTGATACTAATCTATCACACCCCAATCTACAGCGGCATATGCAGGGGCGCGACATAATTTGTATCATAGCTCAAAGATACTAAATATAATAATAAGTGTTAATATCTAAATTTATTTATTCACAACAATCGTACACAAACAATTCAAATGAAAAAAAAATTAATACAACATTTAGAATTTTATAATTTTAGCCTAATTCCAATCTAATTCTTCGCTTCAATTCACTTCATATAACAACCTGCATTATGCGTTAAAATAATTTGTCAACAACACATGTTGAGCGAGTAATTCAGTTTAGTATAAATAATAATAATAATAATAATAATAATAATAATAATGTTGAAATAAACAATTCCTTACATATGTGAATAGCACCAATTAATATTAAACAACTATAAATGTCTTTTCGACCATGCCACTAGATTACGGACATGTCTACTCGGACGGATTCCCAACCAATAAACAGTATAAAATAAAAGTAAGCAAATGTGTCTTTTCAAACATGCCACTAGATTCGGACATATCCAATAGGACGACGTATGATCATACTATGAGGATGAGATAACAACCAAACATAAAGCATCGAACATATAATTAATATAGCAATCAACAATCAATTGAACAATACCACAACCACGCGCATAATGGAATTGGTTTGAGTATAATAGTATAATAATAATAATACTAATAATTTCTAATGCGCATAATGCCCCCAAAACAAGAAAGCAAAAAAAAAGGGATGCGATTACTCCCCTTAGAGAATAAGGTAAACGTGACGTAACGACGGTAACGGGAAGGCGATTAAAACGAACGCATTAGTTAGTTCCCCAAGGAGTCTCGACGATAAGCCCTAGTTTTAAATATACAACTAAAACAAATATTCTAAGGATATAAACGAATAAAACACGACATGATAATGGGTTTACAACAGATTTGAGTATCGATAAAGCATTTAATATATTTTGTGATGACCTTACAAAGTTGAGTTAAAAGCGAACCCAATTTAAACATTAATACAAACCAGTTTTCAATTTTTACACAACAAAAAGCTAATCTAATATTATGTATATTTACATCTTAAACGAATACTTGTTTCTTTTTAAAGTAGCGGCGATCGGTTTGTTTAGACGAGTAAAAGTCATTTTCTTAGACATTATATTAAGTTTTTAAACACAAATTTATAAATATATAAAAGTTATATATATATATATATATATATATATATATTCATACACGGAAACGTTAAACGAGAATTTGTCGAGAAGTGTCAATAGGGTTTGGTTCGATAAACGAGTGAAAATAATATTAGTTTTTATTGTTATATTATAAATTAATTTAAAATAAAAGAAAATGCAAAGAGAAAGAAAAAAAACAAAAAAAAATAACAAAACCGGGCATGGGGGACTCAAACCTGCGCCCCAGGCCGATTCAAACCTTAACAAGTTTGAACCTGCCACTAGGGCAGGTGACTTGTTTATGTCTTTAAACAATTTAATTTGTAGGCATAGTAGTTCACCCAAATTGAATATAAACCCTAGGTCACTAAGATTCCAAATTGAAGATCGATTTCCCTCTGTCAATTAAAATTGACAGAGAGCTTTAATTACACGCCTAAATCAGAACCAAAAGCGCAATTTAAATACCTTAACAAGTACGAATTGATGGAGAACGGCGCATTAGGGTTATCGGTTCGAACTCGGAATCAAAGGTAATCTTAAATGAAGTCTGGATTGCAATTGGTATGGGGTTTAGTTTCAGAATGTTGTTAAGAGAGGGAGTGAAGAGTTAATTGATTTTGGTTGAGTATTTATAGGGTTTAGGGATCAAAGTGTGTCACGGTTCGTTAAACCTCAATTTACTTGTCCATTAGCTGTTTATTTACATGATTATCACAGAATTGAATGAGTAATTGAACTATTGACGCGTAGATATGATCGTTTCCATGATTCCCAGCTTGATTACTGGGTCAAGAAACAAGGGTGCAGTATGGCCGACGAGTTTTGGAGGGAGAAAGGGAAAAGAGAAGTTTAAGGATTTTGCAAATTGGTTCCTCGATTTAGCTTGGTTAGTTGAGTTAGTTAAAAACATGGTAAAAGGTGGATTTTATACATTAATGATAGTTATAATATTTTATAAATAAAAGAACTAATACCGAGTGACCCATAATAAAGTGAACAATAAATAACCACATAAAATATTAATTCGTTGATCTTATTTAATAACAAACATTTGAAAAATAAATGAAACGAAAGAAGAAGTAAACGGATCGGGTTTTTCAGGTTCAAAATTGACGAATGTTACATTAGGCTTATGGGGCTTTATTTCTTAGACATTCTTTAAAATTTCAAGGGTGGCCCGGACTAAAATAATCTAGACAGGCCAGACTCAAATAATCTTGCTAGACTGGACTCCATGCATATATATATTTTTATTTATTTTTTTTTAAGCATACACTATTGTGAGAAAGAACTGGTAGGGCTTTCATGGGTTATGCAATGGATAATCTGAAATAGTATCGCATTGCTATGGATCATGGGGCACATACTTGTCTTTCAGCCGTACTTCGTCCTCCTCTTCCGTTGAGTATTCATCTTCCGGTTGGTACTCATTTGATGGGTACTCATATTCTAGAGGGTACTCCCTCTTTCTTAGGGAATATGTGGTGAAACGCCCAATTCCAATCAAAATCATCGTACTCATCATCACCCCATGGGTTAAAAGTCGGTAGGTTTTCATGTACCACAGGATTTTCAAGAGGCAACGGGTTTAATATTAACATGCAATTAAGTAAATATAATATTTCACATTAAAAATATTTTTGATTTTCCGTTCTTTAGCATCCCAATTACAAGTATTTGATCTTTTGTTTGATGAACTGTACATTATTATTCTCAATTTGATTGAGTAAAATTAATATTAAACGTCCATTATACCTATGTAAAAAAGTTGACTCGGTGTGTAAAAAATTATATAATTTTTCTAAGTACATGTAACATACATATATTACATATATGTAAAAAATTCAAAAAAATTGTTACGTTAAGTTATTTCGAGTTCTTAAAACTCAAAAGGATTCTCAAAAGAAATCAATCCTATATGTATATGTATATATATATATGTGTGTGTGTGTGTGATCATGATCATGTAAGAACTTTTTGGGAATTAAGAACTAAGAGAACCATTTTGGACCACAAAAAAACCCAAATATAAAAAAAAATCATAAAACAAAAAAAAAAACACAAAAATAAAAAAAGTAAAAAACCAAAGTTCTTATTTATCATCCCGGTTTCTAAAAAAACGTAAAAAAAATTCTCGGTTTAGTTAAATTATACATATATGTATAATATGTACATATATGTACACACATGTTTTTTTCCTATACACATATGTATAATTTAAGGTAAATGATAATGTACATATATGTACATTACGTACCTAGAGATTAAATGAAATTATACATATGTGTATAGGTATAATACGAATTAAAAAGAAAAAAAAATCGGTTTTTTTTATTATACATATATGTATAATATGTACACACATATTTTTTCCTATACACATATGTATAATTTAAGGTAAATGATAATGTACATATGGGTACATTACATAACTAGAGATTAAATGAAAGTATACATATGTGTATAGGTATAATACGAATCAAAAAGAAAAAAAATTTGGTTTTCTTTAATGAAACCGGAATGAAGTATAAGAATTTTGGTTTTTTTTACTTTCTAAAAATTTTTGTATTTTTTTGTTTTATAATTTTTTAAATATTTTTTTAGGTTTTTTTTATTGGTCCAAAATTGTTCTCAAATTTCTCAATATGTCAATGGTTCTCTTAGAATCCTTACCTATATATATATATATATATAGGTTTAGGGTTTAGGTTATATATGTATATATATGTATGTATATATACATATATATATGTATGTATATATACATATATATATGTATGTATATATATATATATGTATGTATATGTATATATATGTATGTATATGTATGTATATATACATATATATATATACATACATATATATATGTATGTATAGATACATATATATATGTATGTATATATACATATATATATATGTATGTATATGTATATATATATATATATATATATATGGGAGGGTTAAAATAAAAATAAGTAGCTTTCTAGGAATGCTATGAATAAATCATAGCCATTGGATCATGTTAATTAGTTGAGATTTAAAATTACCAAAACCGGCATAGTTTCCTAGAATTACTCTTTCACCTTTAGAACTGACGTAGTTTCCTAGAATTATTCTTTCACCATAGGTTATAATGCCACATGTCAAAAATCTATTGGTTCTTACCATTCTTAGGAAACTCCTTATTCTTATTTGAACCCTTTTATATATATATATATATACACACACACTAGATTTTATCCTTCGTATAACGGGGGTTGTTGTACTTTATTCGTTTTTAATATTTATATATGTATATTTGGATTTTAATTTTATTTATTGTAAGAAAGTTAATAATTAATATACTTGAGGTTTGATGATGAAATGGTTTAACAAATAAATGATATGTTGTAATCCGGTTTAAAAGTTATCTGGGTTTGGTGATACCCATTATCTTAATTATAAATAATATAATTTTTTAAATAAAATAGGATATTAAATTTTAGTATATCTCTATTTTATAGGATTTTCAAATTAAATATTTGATTAGATTAATTTTTAATATAATGAGATGTTATAACCCGTTTAAGAGCTATCTAGGTTTGGTGAGACCTTTATCTGTGAATTCAGGTTAAATGCGTGAAAAGCCTTCATTTACAAATAAAGCAATATGATGGCTTGAGAAAATGGTTGTTTTACATTTTTCGTTTTTTAATATTTATTTTTTGAATTTTTATTTTCCTTATTGTAAGAAAGTTAATAATATACTTAGGGTTTGATGATAAAAAGGTTTCATAATTAAATGATATGTTATAACCCGTTTAAAAGCTATCTGGATTTGGTAGCCCATGACCAGCTTATGTTTTTTACTACAAAATTTGTTTATTAATTATAAATAATATCTTTTTCTTTTTAAATTAGATATTAAATTTTAGTATATCCCTATTTTATAGGATTTTCATATCAAATAATTGGTAAGATTAATTTTTAATTTAATGAGATGTTATAACCCGTTTAAGAGCTATCTGGTTTTGGTAAGACCCATACCCATTGTAAGACCCCCGAAACCCGGGAATCCTACAGTTGGTCATCATATCAAAAAATTCAAAAAAATTTAAAACCAAACCAATTCGTTTTATCCAAACAAGTTCATCTTATTAAAATTAGTTCAGAGTAATTAAACAGCGGAATAATAAAAATCAAAATCCCCAAAAACCAGGAAGAGTGCCCAAAACCAAAATTTAAATGTTTAAAGTAATAAATGAAAAGAAAACAGTTTGCGTAATTAATCTCCGACTAGATATGCCTTCAACCGTCCGAGTAGTCTCGAGCACGTCCAAGCGGTAGTTCCTTACCTCTCAACCTGCAAATCAATCTAACATACACACAAAGTCAGCTAGAGCTGAGTGAGTTCAAGTTTTCATAAACAATATTCATACTTTATTTCAAAGTTATAGCTCTAAAACAGTAGAGGGAATAATAATAAAATAAATATATATATTTCACCAAATAATACATTCATGGTCGAACACGCGTACACGGGCATCTCCACCACGAGTCAAGACTCGAGTAATATATTTGACCCGGACGCGGTAAGACCTAAGCACGTGACACGAGCCTCTTCACCACGAGTCAAACCCGAGTAATATATTTGACTCGGTCATTGCTTACACATCCAAACACGTGACACGGGCCTCTTCACCACGAGTATAACCCGAGTAATATATCTGATCCGATCACTGTTTAACATACAACGGCCCTCTTCACCACGGGATTTTAAAACTCGAGTAATATATTTGACCCGCCAAAATGATGATCACGCCACACGGGCCTCTTCACCACGGGATTTGAAAACCCGAGTAATATATTTGACCCGGCCGTAATCACCATGCAGACACACATCAATAAGCCTACTTACATCATTCTTAGCTACAAGGAACTAAATATCATCACACAACCGTAGGCTATAAGGTAGCACATGCTCATACCTATATATATATAGATGAATATATATAATCCCAAAATATACCATATCACAAGTAAGCCAACCTTAGTCACGAATGACTAACTAACATCACTAATCATAGGCCATAGGGTAACGCATGCACATATATATATATATATATATATCATCCCAAAATATACCATATTACAAGTAAGCCTATGGGCCATAAGATAACACGTGTGTATACATACCTAAATATTATCACAAGATATACCATAATACAAGTAAGCCTATGGGCCATAAGGTAACACTTGTGTACACATACCTAAATATCATCACAAGATATACCATAATACAAGGAAACCTTTGCAAAATCATTTAAACGGTTTATCAAGTAAAATCAGTTAGGAGTGTATGCTAGCCCAAAACTTGAAAAGAGTGAAAAGGGGCATCATGAACTCACCTGACACGATTCGCTCAAATACCAATGAGTTAGAGAACCTCTAAGCCAATCCATAAATCACAAGCCTGTCGGATTGCACACAAAGATTACTAACTAAACCGTACCGACTCGTTTATTCTACGAAACGTTCTAACATGGTTTGATTGACCTAAAGCCTCGACCCTACCAAATTCAATTACATCAGACCCCGAGGCCATGTATTTACCAAAACCACCCTTAGTTAATTCCGGGACAAAGGATTTCCAAACTACACCCGAAAGTTGTTAATTGTATCGAATACGCGTGTTAACGAGTCGTTTATGCACTTAGCAATCAACTCAGCCCCGTGTGGACCAAATTAAGTATAATTACAGCCAACAATTCCACACGACACTACAAAATTTGAATGGGCCGGCAATTTGCTTGTACAACACATAAACTACCAATTAAACGCGAGTTTGCGTTGTACCGACCCGTTTGAGCAACCGACAACCAATTCAGCCCCAATACATACAAAAATCATTTTTCCAAAGCCCGTATAACATACCGAGGCTTCACAATCTGAATTGGTTGTTAATTACCTCAAACAACGCGCTAAACGCAACAATCAACAAACTAGACAAATGAAATCCTAGTTTTTCAATCTATCGACAATTGATCAATCAAACGCGCGTCATAGCCCACGATACTAAATTATAACACATATGACATACCTAGAAAGATGACGGAGCAAGAAATTCAATGAAACCAGCCCCGAAAGATGCTCAAAAGGGCAGCTACCGGTTAAGCCTAAAGCGAACGTATTTTAGCATGCAAAGATGTATTTTATTACATAGGAAAACCATAGAAATAAATTAAAAAATTATTACCAGGGTTTAATAAATGTCTTAGGTTTATAAAGATAGTTTTATTACATTTTTCTAGTTCACATAAAAATCATAAAAATTCCTCCAACACAGAAAGGTACGTGCAGCTATTTCAGTGCGCAGCCAAAGTGTTTTATTTGTTTAAAAATCATTATCAAACCAAATTATATGATTCTAATTAGGTTGAATTCATAACTCAAAATGTGAACTTTCAGAAGTGGAATCAACCAATTTGGGCTTGTAAAAAAGGAGTTATGATGTCGGAAAGATAGACCAGAATCCGTCAGCCCGCATCAGCTTTGACGCACATTTTTATAAAATCATAAAAACCATTTAAATCTCGTCCAAAAATTACAAATTATACCTTTCTGGAAAAGAGACTCAAAGTAGAATATCATGGAATCAAGTATCGATCAAACAAAATCAATTTTCATCGAGTTATAGACTGAACAATAAACGAGTACGAATTTGTCAGCAACCGTTAGTAACAAAACTCAAACCCTAACATGTTTATGACATCTCTAGGGTTCAATAAAGGGTTTAATTGTGAAAAAGAAGTTCATTGATGTAGTACTAACCTTGAATTGGAGTTTAGAACCTTGGGATGGCTAGAAAATTAAGAAAAACGAAGGAGGGAGGCTGCTACATAACGTCGATCGGACAAGGGAGAAGAGAGAGGGAGTTAGGGTTTAAGATATAAAAACGTTACACTTTGGCCCTCCAACTTATAGATTGTGATGTCTTGCGCCAAAGTTAATATAATATGACTATCGAAAAACGACCAGGAGGTCCTTAAGATGTTAGATCGGGTCTCGGTTAAAATACAAACTTTACAAGGCATAAATCCTTTTAACGAAAATTTATGGGCGTTACACATGAATTTGGGTTAAATCAATGAGAGGCCTCCATTTAAAAATTAAGCAATCCAGTGGCTTCCATAAAAGGGGGAGCGACCACATCGCGACACATAGGATTTTAGTGTTTTGTTTATATATTATAGATATATAGGGGTAGGATTTAGAAAGAACTCCTCTTAAAAGGAGAACTACATAACTAATAAAGAATTATTTTTAACTTCTTTAAAAAAAATATTTTTTATCTTTTTTTTTCCTCCTAATAAGTTGATATTTTTCCTTCAAAAATAATAAAAAAATAAAAAATAAAGTTGTTAATGTAGTGCGTATGTGCCATAATATGTATTTCATATATACATTAGTGTTTTATTACATATAATACTACACAATTGCATTATACAATACACACTATTGAATATATGTAAATACAACATTATTTCGTGTACGCAATACACACTATTGCATATATGTAATACAACACTAATTCACATATGGACTATATCAATTTTTTTAGGCTTGCATATAATATAACACTATTGCAGATATGCTATTAATTATAAACATTATTGCACATATAAAATCACACTATAACACATATGTAATATAAAAATAAGTCGATGTATTGCATATGTGCACTATAACGAGTTTTTTTAATTATTTTTTTTATTTTTATTTTTTATATTTTTTTCTAGTGAATAATAACAACATATAAGAAGGATAAAATAAAAAATTTTAAAAATGTTTTTTTTAATTAAATTAAAAAAATATTTTTATTAGTTCTCTAGATTTTTTTTTTCAAGAAAGATTTCTCTCTTGATCCTCTCTCTCTCTCTCTATATATATATATATAGGGAGAGGATCAAGAGAAAACTCATCTTTAGAAAAAATAATAATAATAATAATAAAATAAAGTCGATGAAGTGCACATGTGCGTTAATGTTGTATTATACACACGTACTAATGTTTATTCGATGTGCGTATTAGTCTTATATTGCATATATATACATTAGTATCAAATATGTGCAATAGTGTTGTATTATATGCAATACAACAATTTTGTATATATGTAACGCACACTAGTACACATGTGTAATACACCGTAGAGGTCACCGACAAGTTTCTTTTTTTTTTCAGAACCAACAACAACATATAAGAATAATGGGGAAAAAAAGAAGCTTCAAAATTTATTTTTTTTTAAAGTTAAAAATAGTTTTTTAGGAGTTTTTAAGTTTTCTCTTTAAGAGGAGTTTTCACTAGATTCCACCCCTATATATATATATATATATATATATATAGGGGTGGAATCTAGTGAAAACTCCTCTTAAAGAGAAAACTTAAAAACTCCTAAAAAACTATTTTTAACTTTTTAAAAAAAAAATTTTGAAGTTTTTTTTTCCATTATTCTTATATGTTGTTATTGGTTTTAAAAAAAAAAAAAAAAAATCCCTTATCGGTAAACTCGTCGGTGTAGTGTGCATGTGCAATGGTGTGAATTGCATATATGCAAAAGTGTTTGTATTGCATAGAATACAACACTATTGCATGTATTTGTTACACACTAGTATATATGCAATATAAGACTAATACACACATCGAATACACATTAGTACGTATGTGTAATACAACATTAACGCACATGTGCACCACATCGACTTTTATTTTGTTATTATTTTTTTTATATAATACACAAATATTGAATATATGCAATTAAACACTATTAAACTCAAAAATACATAGTAATACACATGTGTAATACAACGGTATCGCACAGTAATACGTATGTGCATGACAGCAGGGTTTTTTTATTTTTATTTTTTTTATTTTTTTCGAACAAAGGGTAAGAAAATATAAAAATAATGGCAAAAACAGAAATTTAAAAATATTTTTTTTATTTTTACTTAAAAATAATTATTTAGAAGTTTTTAAGTTTTTTCTCTAAGAGCATTCTCATCCAACCCCTTATCTCTAAACCAAAAAATACACTAAAACTCACTATATTTTTTCTCTCTGTTTTAATTAAATAATACTTTTTTATACCTTTATCATTAACTTTTCTCTTTCTCTCACTAACAACCACCTTTAAAAAATATTAAAAAATTATAGGGGATGAACAGTAACTTTTCAAATATACAGAAAAATAACTGTTTTTTTTCTAAAATATAAAAACTTTTCACTCACAACACCCAAAATCACTCTCTAAATTATAAAAATACCCCTCACATAAAATGAGGAGTTGGATGAGAATGCTCTAAAGATGAGTTTTCTCTTGATCCTCTCCATATATATATATATATAGGGAAAGGATCAAGAGAAAACTCATCTTTAGAGAGAAAACTTAAAAACTCCTAAAGAATTATTTTTAATTAAATATAAAAAAATATTTTTAAATTTCCGTTTTTGCCATTATTCTTATATTTTGATCCCCTTCACACAAAAAAATAAATAATAAAAAAATTTTAAAAAAAACCCGCTGTAATGCACATATGTATTATTGTGCGAAACCGTTGTATTATACATGTGTATTACTATGTATTTTTAAGTTCAATGGTGTTTAGTTGTATATATTCAATATTTGTGTATTATATATGTGTAGTAATGTTGTATTATATGAAAAAAATAATAAAATACAAGTCGATGTAGTGCACATGTGCATTAATGTTGTATTACACATACGTACTAATGTGTAATCGATGTGCGTATTAGTCTTATATTGCATATATACAATAGTGTGTATCAAATATGTGCAATAGTGTTGTTTACTATGCAATACAAACACTTTTACATACATGCAATGCACACCATTACACATGTGCACTACACCGACGAAGTTACCGACAAGTTTTTTTTTTTTTTTGAACCAATAACAAAATATAAGAATAATGGAAAAAGCAGAAACTTAAAAAAAAAATTAAAAGTTAAAAAAAAGTTTTTTAAGTGTTTTTAGAAGTTTTTAAGTTTTCTCTTTAAGAGGAGTTTTCACTGGATCCCACCCCTATATATATATATATATATATAAGAGGGTTCAAATAAAAAACAATTGTTTTGTAAGAAGTGTGAGAAAGATTTAAAATAAAGCACACCACCTAAATAGGACACTATATCATGTAAATAGGAAACTAGGGTTAGGTTCAAATAAGAAGTTTGATTTTCTTAAGAAGGCTAGGAATGATGGTATTTTAGTCTAATACTCTAATATCAAAACTCACTTACTTTAATCTCAAAACCCACTTAAATTAATTTCAAAACCCCACTTACATAAAACCCAATTACATTTTCACTCATCTCTTACAACCACCACCACTCCACCGCCCACCGCCACCACAACCGTCACCCACCGCCACTACCTCGCTGGAAAAGACCAAAAAAACATTATGAAAAATACAATGGAAAAATACACTATGAAAAAAAAAACACAATGATAAAAACACAATCAAAAACACAATTGTATGACACAATTTAAATAACACAATGGAAAAAACACAATGAAAAATACTATTGTATAACACAATTTTGTAAAACACAATTTGGTAAAACACAATTTGTAAAAAGCCCACTAATTTTTTAATTTTTATATTACAATATGGTACTCATATAAAAGATAAAAAAACACTCGTTATTATGATAAATTTGTTTTTCAATTAAAACGTTGTAAAAAAGTTATGGACGTTTTAAAATGATAGGGGAATTTGGCATGTGCCTTGCATGTGGAGAGAGAAAGTCAACAAATATGTTATTCCTTTTATGCCCTTTATCTTGTGTTCACACTTGATTTCCTCCTAAACTAATCTCAACCCTCCATATTCAAAATCAATGGACAAGATTACTTCTTATCCTTCCTACAAAAAGTATACTTCCTATTATAACCTAACCCTAGGAAACTATACAATTTTTTAGAAACTACCAATTTCAACTACTAGATCCAAGGGCCTAGATCTATTTTTATTATTCTCACAAAAATATTATTTTTTACAATTTACAATAACCATATATATATATATATATATATATATATATATATAGGCTAAGTATAAAATGAAAACCCACTTGAGTTGTGAAAACTCTAAAAACTAATTCTCAACCACATGTTTTTAATTAATGTTTAAATCTTAAGATCCACAATTAAAGTGAATAAAAAATGTAAATATAAATATAACTTTTTCTCTCTCCTGAAAACATATATAAAAATTAGTAAAAAATGTTAAAAAATAGCAAAACATTTTTTTTATGTTTAGATGTTTTGTATTAAATGTTACAACATATATTACATGTAACAAAAAAAAACGACGTTACATAGAATTTTCACAACTCAAATGGGTTTTCATTTTAATCTTACTCTATATATATATATATATATATATATATATATATATAGATGAAAAGAATGATTAAAAACTTACATGGGAAGAATGGTTTGTAGCATTTGTAGATATGTTTTTGACTCATCATGAAAACTATTATTGACCATTTTAAACTATCTTGGACATTTTTGACTCATCATGAAAACTATTATTGACCATTTTAAACTATCATGAAAACTATTACAAAAGACTATTATGAAAAACTTGATAAAACCTTGAAACGGTTGAAAAACTTGATAAAACCTTGAAACGGTGATCCAAACAATGAAACAATGTTTAAATTCGGATGTTTAAATTTTTAATTAAAAAAATCATTTGGAGATATGTTTTACATGAATCGACTAGTATATTTTTTACAATTAAAAGCCCTAAAACATCGGTTTGAAATTCAAAAAGCACTTAACGACGTTAAGTGTTTTTAACGGAGGTCCATTGAGAAAAAAAAATAGTCTAAAGGCTAGACCATTGACATGAATTTTTAAATGTGGGATTATTGTCGACCAATACACAAAGGATAAGATTATTTATTTCTGTTTTGCTTTTCATTATTAGAACTATTCTTAAAGTTTTAATTTCTAAACAATTTTTACTTTTTATTCTATAATTTTAATATACCATGTTTAATAAAATTTTAAGTATGCCTTTTACGACATACCAATTTTTATCTACATGCAAATATAATTTGTTTTAAAACCAAGTTGTAAGTTATGTACAAATGAACCAAGTACAAACGTAATATTTTATTTTATATTGTTTTTCTCTTTTAAACTTTAAAATGCGGTAATTTATAAACTCATAGTTGCACTGCACTTGCCATGTTTTTGTTTTTATCTACGTCTTGATATGAAATATATTTAAAAGTGATATGCAAATGGTAATATACAAAAGATCGAAGCATGAACATACTATTTTATTCTTATAATTATTTTTATATATTTTTTTTCAATTAAAACTTTTAAAATACAATCTTATATTCCAAGTATATTTTGTTCCAACACATTTATTTTTATGTATATTGGTTATAATCCCTAATATTACCTTTCGATCATTGATTGTCGTTCTCAACTAATGAAATGGCTGTGACAATCCCACCTTTTAACATGTTTGCTTCCAACTATCCATGACTAACATAAGCGTAACTGTTAGTCTTCGGAAAAATGTTTTCGGCCGGAAAATTTCTTTTTCGCCGGAAAACTCAACATTTTCGTCCCAAATCTCTTTAAAACCTTATATCGGACGAACCTTTTTTAGTAAAAACACCAATTACGAAGTCACCGGAACCCTAGGCTGTGGTTAGCGGAAACTGTTTTAGCTAGAAAACTCCTTTTTCAGGTGGAAACCGTCGGTGGTGGTGTTCAGATAGTGGTGGTGTGTTTGGGTGGTGGTGTTCAAGTGGCGTGGTGGCGTTCATGTGGTGGTTGTCGGTCGGCGGCGGTGGCGGTGTTCAGGGATGGTGGTGTTCAGGTTGAGTTTTCCGGCAAAAAGAAAAAAACTTTTTTTCCTGCAGCCGGAGACTAACAAAGTCATGCTTCCGGTAGTAGTGAATCGTTGGAAGCAAACATGTTAAAAGGTGGGATTGCCACCATCTATCTTGTTAGTTGGGACCGGCATCGACCAAAAGGTGATAGTTGAGATTATTTAAAACTAATATACCTTATTTTTATATACATGTTAATATAAATTTTATTCACGGTCGAGTTGGGAATAATAACGTACAATTGACCAAAGCACAAACGTATTGCCTATTTTATAATAATAGTTTCGAAAATATTTTGTTTTTAGCGAGTGTCGGCAACATACCAGTGCCGTGACGAACAAAATCAATTATGACCGAACGGTATGGGTACTATCGAACTATTACCGCTATTCGTTTTTACGATTTTCATTTTCAAACGATGTAAAATACGTGTCTAAATCATTTTATGCACATTATGACTACATTCTTTTTTTATTCTCTCTTTCGGTTGCTATACTATGTGTTGTGCCGTACCGATATACCAAATAATTCCCGTGCCAGAAAATTCGAGTATTTAGAATGAAATTGCATCACCTAATATCGTTAATTATTTTATCCAGGGCCCGCTAAAAAACTTATAAACTTTATTCTTACTACGCTGATATCATACAGTAGAAACTCGATAAATTAATACCCGATTATTTAATAAACTCTCTAAGATAATATTTTTTGCCGGTCCCGACTCGGGGATAGGGTGCTAAATTAATAATTCGCTAAAATTATAAGATAATACATTTTTGATAATTTCTTTAGACTCCATATAAAATATAAATTAATAATTCCTTATATATAACATATTACATGAATGATTTATGAAGGTTTCTTAAAAAATGACTCAATTGTCTTTTGTTTTTTGTTGAAATCAATTTCCCCTTGAATCTCGTCTCTAATTTTCCTTAGCATGGTAAGAACTTCTGTGTTGTTTTCTCATAGCTCAACAAGAAATTGTTCAATGTGATTGCCGCTTTAATAGCTTCGTTTCGCGAAGGGGGCTCAATTGTAGAACTTTCATCATCTTCTTCATCGATATCATCTTTATTAATTCCAATAACGCTTTGTTTGTGTTACCTATTTTGATCTTGTATTTATATAGAAAATATTTTTAATGTCCATAAAGTGATACATTGAACACAAAAAGCATAATAAGGTGGGAGATTGAAGATTTCTTTCAAATTGGGCCGTTCATTTGATATACATGCATTGTATACAATAATTAAGTGAAAGCTTGAAAGGTGTTTGTAAACTAAGTATTCTACTATAAATTAATAAAATATTAATTAATATATAAATTAATAATTATTAATTTATTGATTAATTAATAACTCTTTTAATTAATAAATTTTGGTGATCCCAAATATATTATTTTATAGAGTTTCTACTATATATGGTTTCAAACCTTGAAACACATGCTTATATTCCCGGAATATTTCCTTTACTCTTTTTTCCTTTATGGAAAATTTTAATTTAAGACATTTTAAAAAATATATAGATTTTAATTTAAAAAACTTATGTTAAATTATCATTTTATTCTTTTAATTTGAGACCTTGACTTGTTATATTTATCTTGTTATTAACTTTTAATATTCTCACCTTTCACTATTGGCAGATAACACTCTCAACTAAAGATTTGTCACCCACCACTTTTGTAACTTGTTTTCTTCTGTCACTCTTGATCTTAAAGAACCCAAACTCTGTTGGTTTTCTTACTGACGTAACTCTTTTTAATAATAAAAATCAAATTGTGAGTCCGCACCATCACATTCTTTCTTTAACATTCCAAAACCTCCATTACCACCACCCAACCTCCACAACCACAACCCACTGGCCAAAAAGTTCCCGGCCTCTAGGGTTTCCAGCAACTACGGCGTCTAAATCTTGTAGCCTATGTTGGCAAAGGAGCGATGGCGGTGGCTCGGGCAGGTGGATCTTGCCACCAATTAATGAACTAGACCTTCTTCCACCTTTTTTCGATGACGTGTTTTTTTCATAATTGTTTCGTCTTTCTTTGTGACCTGTAAATGAACTGGCCGCTTTCTTAATGCTTTTCGACCAACTTCCTTTCTTTTTGGATTTAGATCCAATTTCATTACTATTATCACCATTTAAATTCGGTAACTCGATTCAACCAGTTTCAAAATTCTATCATCTAATCAGCTCTTGAACAACCGGTGAATGGCTGATACAATTTTCAAAATTTTCGTTGTTAAATGCTTTCAAGTACCGACTTTCTTAAGATTAACCTCTTTCCCTACAATCTCCTTCCCATTATCCAGATTCTTAATCGTATACACCGCATCATCATCTTCATTATCTCCTCAAGAACTCAAATTGGGTTTTGCCGAATCCCATTTTGGTTTATGTTTACAATCACAGTATTCGTGATCAACATATTTAGATCAAAAAATTACAGGTTTAAAATCAATAATTTCTTGAACATCTAAACAATCAGCCGGGACAGATTTACAGAATTTCAATTCACCGGCGTTTGAACCCACGTCTTGTTCGGCGACAAGATGCACATACCGGAGCCACCGCCACCGCCCCCGCTCCTCCATCGACGTGGGTTATGAAGAGGTATGTACCCGCCTTAACATTGAGCGGGGCGGGTCAACCCACAAGATATGGACAAGAGGCTTGAAATCAAGATATCATGAAGGCACAAAGCCAAAACCTATGCGCATGGCGCATATCACATATGCTCACGCATATCACATATGCTCACGCATCACATATGCCCACGCGTATCACATGCTCACGCACCATATATGCTCACGCATATCACATCTGCGCGTGGCGCATCTGCGCGTGGCGCATATCACATGCTCACGCATATCACATCTGCGCGTGGCGCATATTACATATGCTTGCGCATATCACATCTGCGCATGAAACATCTGCGCGTGAGAATAAAGAGAAGACCTCGCGCATCCTCAGGATAGGCGCATATCACACATGCACATAATCAACTTCGTCCTTATCCAAATCAGGATAAGGACAACCTTGATTGTGCTCGTCAGACAACCTTCCAGAAGGTATCCTTTAAGGAATAAGAATATGCTGATGTTGACAGCTGCCAATGAAAGGTGGACAACTCAGCAAAACCCATGTGCTACCACGTGATTGCACATGGGTCAGGTGAAATACCTGGGTCAGAGAATAATCAATGAAAAAGCACCAGGTGTCCTAAGGACACGTGGCGCAAAGCGATAGGAGGAGGCCAAAAAGGCCCTAATGGGATCTGAGCCCAATCATTGGAAACCCTAGCACTATAAATACCACACCACCTCTACAAGGGGAGGTAAGTAAGAAAATACATTCCAATTCCTTACTCACTCTCAGATTATTATTATCTTCTCCTACAATCTCTTATTCTCACACCGGAGGGTTACCCCAAAGAGGACCCCTCTGTCCCTTTCTGAGGGGTAAGTTCACGGTGCTGCTCGTTTTGTAGGTGGAAGAATTCATACTCCGGAGAACCATCAGTGAAATAGCATACTCATACCCGAGGAAAGTTGATCGTCTACCAGTGAGTCGATCCACGTTTCTTCATTGGCGCCATCACCTGTTACAACGGCAACAAAATCTCATCAGTTCTCTCTGAAAAACTTCACCATGGTTTCTGGTGTTCGAAACAGCGATCAAGTTCTGGAGGATATTGAGCGTGAGGATGTTAATGAGGGACAGCAGTTTCTGAGGGTGCCGCGTGATTCTGCGCGCACCACCAGTAACCATCCCTTCATCACAACTCCTCATAGCCAGACTGAAACTCCTCCAGACGATCTCACGTTCCAAAATCTTACTGGCGCGAATCAAAAAGGACCAATGGGTCCAGAAAATGAAACCAATGACCCTAAAGAATGGCTCATAAACGAACAACGACGTTTAGTGGACAAATACAATGAGCTGGTCAAACACAAAAAGTTAGCCGACTTAACACAAAGGCTCGCGTTTGATAAGCAAACCATTCAAGGAACAACAAAAAGGGCGCGCGCGCCGGAAGATGGTCACCCTGTTCACACTGAACACGCTGATTTTAGTGATGAAGAAGTGCACAGCATGTGGAAGACGCGAGATACTCATGCAGGAGGCTCACAGC
Source organism: Bidens hawaiensis (assembly GCF_021521415.1). NCBI lineage: Eukaryota > Viridiplantae > Streptophyta > Magnoliopsida > Asterales > Asteraceae > Bidens > Bidens hawaiensis. The sequence goes on along the minus strand of NW_027491990.1, from coordinate 714,183 downwards.
TCCGCGCGCACATGAACATGGCGCCTGGAGCCAAAGCTGATCTGGATCTGTACACACCGTACAACCCACCAGCGAGAGGGCAAGTGGACGTAACCACACCGTACAGGCCAGCCATCTTGGTGAAGCATTCAAAATTCACTGAGTGCATCGCGAAGGCTCCCATTCAACACAAAACCAAGATGCCAAGTGGGTTGGGCAAGTACGATGGCACAACAGATCCAGACGATTTCTTACAAGGTTTTTATAACACTGGAAACCTAGAAAGCTGGACGATGCCAACATGGTGTCACATGTTTGCTCGCTGCCTCACGGGCGCGGCGCGTGTCTGGTTCGAAAGCTTGCCGACTGGGTAAATCGATGGGTTCGAAGAGCTATTGGAAAAGTTCCAAGCTCACTTCGTACAGCAGCGCAGACACACGCGCGACCCTGATGACATCATGCACTGCGTGCGCAGGAATGATGAAACGATTGAAGACTACATAACTCGTTTCAATCAGGAATCTCTTGCAATTGGAGGTATCACTGAGCAACTCTTGCGCGTGGCCTTTATACAAGGTGCGCGCAGTGATCAACTCCGCAGAGCTCTCGTGAGCAGAGATGGCATGCCAACCACTTGGGCTAAGCTAATGGAAGCATCGCGAGTCTTCGCGCGAAATGAAAAACAAATTGCCCAAGATAGAGCAAGAGAAAGAGGGCATCAAGCAGAAGCACCGCGCAACAACGAAAGGAGGGGCAAACAAAACTCTGTATGGTCCAGGTTGCAACAAACCAGTTTTTCTCCCGTAGAAAAACAGGCGCAACCAAGCTCACCCCAGCCCCAAAAAGACATTCGTAATCGCGGAGAGGGTGACAAGAGGGAAGGCGGCAGAGAGCCTAACAAACCTCTACCAAGAATATGGACTCCCCTCACTAAAACGCCTTCACAAGTGCTAAGCACAGAGAATGTCCAGTTCAAAAGCCCCAAGCCACTACACTATAAGGGACCACCAAACAGCGGCAAGTATTGTGAGTTTCACAAGTCCACAGGGCACAACACCGATGCATGCCACCATTTGAAGGATGCGATTGAAAGAGATGTGAAATCAGGCAAGTTGGCTCACCTGGTGAAAAACCCAAGACCAGAAAATGAACAACCAGATGGAGCCTCAGCCAGCAAAAAGTTCAAAAGAATCTGTGTAGCCGAGGGAGGAAGGCAAGAGCAAAGATCGAGAAAGAGAAGCGCGCAAGTCCAAGGAGATTGGCGCGAGCAACAAGTAATCTTCCCAAGAATCAGGGGAGGCCCTTCTATCAGCAGTCCTCTAGTCATCACTACACACATTGCTCATTATGAAGTGATAAAAGTCCTGGTGGACACTGGCAGTGAATCAGACATCATGTATGAGCAATGTTTCAGGAAGTTGGATCCAGCAGACCAAGCAAGGCTCGAAATTGTGAATGCACCAATCTCTGGTGTTTCAAATGAAATCATTCACCCCCTAGGTCAGATACAATTTGAACTAACTATGGGGGATGAGAAACACAAGCGAGCCGAAATTGTCAACTTCTTGGTCTTGCCCACCACTTCATGCCACAATATGATCTTGGGTAGAGGAACGATTGCCCAATTCAACGCCATACCATCGCCAGCGCACGGCGCGTTGGGGTTCCCAACACCAACAGGTGTAACATTTATATACCGAGATCATTTGTGCGCAGTGACAAGTATACCGCGGGAAGGGAGAATGAGACTTCCAATGGCAGACAACGCGCCAGAGGAATGGATTCTCAACCCAAAATTCCCAGAGCAAACAATCACAATTGGAGCTACGATATCAGACAACACGAGGTTGAGAATGAAAAGATTGCTCACAACATATATGTCGGTCTTCGCGTGGCAACGTTCTGATATGACTGGGGTTCCGCGAGACCTGGCGCAACATTCTCTCAACACGTTCAAGTCTGTAGAGCCAATTGCTCAAAAGAAGAGAGTCATGGGGGATGAGAAGGCGAAGGCCATGAATGAGCAAGTAGAGGATCTACTGCGCGCAAACTTCATCCGCCCAATACGATACCAGACATGGGTAGCCAATCCTGTGATGGTAAAGAAGAGCAACGGGTCATGGAGGATGTGCATTGACTTCAAGGACCTCAACAAAGCATGTCCAAAAGATTGTTACCCCCTCCCAAACATCGACGCGAAGGTGGACTCTGTGGCGCCATTCAAGCTCAAATGTTTCCTGGATGCCTACAAGGGCTATCACCAAATTCAAATGGCACCACAAGACGAGGACAAGACTGCCTTCAGAACCGACAAGGGTGTTTTTTGTTACACAAAAATGCCCTTTGGTTTGAAGAATGCGGGAGCCACCTACCAAAGACTTATGGATGCGGTTTTCAACGAGCAAATTGGAAGAAACCTAGAAGTCTACGTGGATGATTTGGTGATCAAAAGCAGGGAGGAAAAACAAATGCTCAAAGACATTGAAGAAACCCTTTGGCGCCTAAAGGAAGTAAACATGAAGCTCAACCCGAGCAAATGCACTTTCGGCGTACAAGAAGGGAAATTTCTAGGTGTAATGGTCACCAAGGATGGTTTCAAGGTGAACCCAGAGAAGGTGGAGGCCATCCTTGACATGCCCTCACCATCCACCATGAAGGAAGTTCAAAAGTTGAATGGTAGATTGGTATCAATTAACAGGTTCCTAGCGAACCATGCAAGCAAATCTACCCCATTTGTTAACACATTGAGAAATTGCCTAAAGAAAAGCCAATTCAAGTGGACGCCTGAGGCCGAGCAAGCTTTCAGTGAGATAAAAGAATGTCTGATAAATCTGTCTGCGCTCACAGCTCCACTTCCTGGTGAAACTCTAACATTGTACCTGTCAGCAGGAGAGCGCGCCATCGGCGCAGTGTTGTTGTTGGATCGCAAGGGAATCCAAACACCAATATATTATGTGAGTCGGTTGCTGACAGATCCTGAGACGCGCTACTCCATCATGGAAAAGTTAGTTTTGTCACTAACACACGCGTCGCGCAAGCTTCATAGATATTTCAATGGTCATCCTATTGAAGTTCTGACTGGTTACAACATCCAGCAAGTCTTGCGGCGTCCCGCGCTCTCAGGAAGGCTGACAAAATGGGCGCTGGAATTAGGAGAGCACACGATCGCCTATAAGCCCCGTCCAGCAATAAAGGGACAAGTCTTAGCTGATTTCATCGCAGAAATCCCTGAAGGAAAAATTGAAGAGGCTCAGCGCGAGGTAGACCCTCCGCGAGCCAATAATGAAGAAAATGTTTGGAGATTATTCAATGATGGAGCTTCAAACAATGAAGGGTCCGGCGCAGGCCTCAAGCTGGTAGATCCAGAAAGTCATGAGTACACTTACGCAATCAGGTTGGATTTCAAGAGCACCAACAATGAAGCTGAGTATGAAGCCCTGCTGGCTGGTCTGCGCATCGCGCACAAGTTCGGAGTTAAAAAGCTAGAGGCCCATGTTGATTCATACTTGGTAGCAGCACAGGTCAATGGCCTTTATGATGCCAAGGAGAACACCATGCCTCTGTATCTAGAGCAGGCGAAAAAGCTCATCGAGCAATTTGACTTCTTCAGAATCATACATATTCCGCGCAGGGAAAACAAGTCTGCTGACGCGCTGAGTAAGATGGCATCAACCAGCTTCGATCACTTTGGCAAAGATGTCAGGGTAGAAGTAATGAGCAACCCGTCGGTGGGAGCGAAGTCTGTCCTTGTAATTCATACAACACCTTCATCATGGATAACTCCAATAATGGAATTCTTGAAGGAGGGAAAGGTACCGGACGATCGCGCACAGGCGAGGAAGATAAGACACAAGTCGCAGAACTATGAACTGCTTGATGGTACATTATATCGACGCTCTTATCTTGGACCACTCATGAAATGCCTAGATGCTGAGGAAGCAAGCTATGTGATCAGAGAGATACACGAAGGAATCTGTGGAATACATGCTGGCCCGCGCATGGTGGTTGCCAAGGCAATGAGCGAAGGTTACTATTGGCCAGGCATGTACTTGGACGCGTTAAAAGAGATCCAAAAATGCAAAGCGTGTCAGAGCTATGCGCCAAACACCATGCGGCCAAAGAACAACTTGATTCCGGTGACCTCCGCATGGCCTTTCCACAAATGGGCAATTGATATTGTGGGTCCCCTACCGCAAGCGCAAGGGCGAGTAAAATTTTTGGTAGTGGCAGTAGACTATTTCACAAAATGGGTTGAAGCCAAGCCACTAGCAAAAATCACAGCCGAGGCGATGAAGCAATTTATTTGGAGCCACATCATATGCCGTTTTGGCCTTCCCATGGAAATTGTGAGCGACAATGGCAAACAATTCACCGACAGGAAGATATCCAGTTGGCTCAAGGAATTGCGCATCAACCAAATCTTCACTTCAGTATACCACCCTCAGGGGAATGGCCAAGTGGAGCGCACGAACCAAAGCTTGCTAAATGGGCTGAAGAAAAGGTTGGAGGGAGAATCCCATTCTTGGGTCGAAGAGCTACCTAATGTCCTGTGGGCGCACAGGACATTAAGCAAAACCAGCAATGGCGAATCCCCGTTCAGCCTAACCTATGGAACGGAGGCTATGATTCCAGCAGAAATTGGATGCCCATCCCATAGAGTGCTCATGATGAGTAAGATTGATAACGAGCGCGAAAGGAGGTTGGATCTCAACTTACTTGAAGGGCGCAGAGAGGCGGCTATCATTAGTGAAGCCAAATACAAGAAAAAACTGGAAAAATATTACAATCAGCGCGTGAAAGAATGCCACTTCAAGAAGAATGATTTTGTCCTTCGAAACAATGAAGCTAGCCGCGCGATACCCCCGGGAAAGATGTCCCCCAAATGGGAGGGACCTTATCAAGTCTCGGAAGAATTGGGAAAAGGCGCATACGCTTTAAAAGATTTGAATGGAAAGAAGATCCCGCGCGCATGGAACGCAGCACAGCTTAGAAAATGTTTCATGTAAAAATTGTCAAGTTTGTAATCAAGGCTTTTTAAGCCATTATGAATAATGATATGCGCTATCTTCTCTTAATGTGTGTTCTATTACCTTTTGCATACATGTTTCACACTTCCCTTTATTAATTTTGAGCAATATGACAACATTGTATTAACATCAAAACAAAAAATAAAACGAGAGCTTCAAGCTCAAACGCGTTAACGAGTTTTAACTCTAAAACGTCAGGGCCTTAGCCCAATAATATGAGCCTTAGCTCAGGGCCTTAGCCCAATAATATGAGCCTTAGCTCAAATCACTCACAACATCCATCCTACATGCTGCGCAGCCTGACCATAAAAATACCTAAGCACAACTAAGGCAAAGCACATGCCAAAACATAGTTGTTAAGGTCTCAGGTTGAGGTCGCGCATGGAATTGTAATGGATATCAGAGTAACACATACTGACACGTAAAGGCTAAAAAACTCATAATTCCCTATAATAAATGCGCGATAACGTCGCGCAAAAGAGGAATAATGAAACGCCAAGGCACGTGTCAACATAGTCAGGATATTGCAAAATCACTTAAAATATGACAAGGATTAAGTAAAATAATTTCCTTACAACCTTGTTCTTATTTCAACGTGCAAGCATATCTTATATTCAACAAGCAAACATGCAATATAAAGAGATGAATGGGGAATGCGCAAGATGCGAATAAGGGAAAAACAAAATTTCATTCCAAAACATAAAAGTTTACAAATTTACAATATGATGAGATACAAACTACAAAAAAAAAAAAAAAAAAAAAAAAAAAAAACATGAAGGGCTTCTCAAGTTTCTATATCAACGTCAGCCTCTTCATCGCCCTCATCATTACCACCCTCAGCATCTGGCGCAGCCCGCTCCTCGTCATCTCCAAACTTCCCATAGTCAAGCTGTTCGGAGTCGTCTTCTATCACAATAGTGTCAGGAGCGGGTCCTTTGGCCACGCCAGAGCCGCTAGCAGAGGCAGCATTGCCCGTGCCATCATCGCCGCCACCAGCCCCTTCACACTCGTCAAGTAATTTCTTTAGAGTGCCGAGATCGGGCTGATCAGCAAGCGAGGCTATCTGCAAAGCATAAGGAAAAGTGTGAGTACAAAAAGACTAGGAAAATAAGTCAAGGTAAACTCATTAAGGTTAAAATACCTGCTCAAGGATGGGAATGGGAGTATTCAAATACTTCTCCCCCACCTCGGCCATGTCCGCGCAGACAACGTCGAGCTGATAAGGGTAGTCGGATGGGTTCTTCTTCAGCATGCTATATTCACAGCCATCCTTAAACCCTTCAGCTCGACCCACCAAGCGCGAGGCAGCGTTGCAATCCATCACAAGGGTCTGAAACTCGTCTGAGTATTTCATCGCATAAGCGCAACGAGTCATACCCTGTGAGACTAGCCATTGGCGATCCTGCGCGAGGGAAGAAACAGACGTCTCAAGAGCAGGAATCTGAGAGTTTAACAACTCAACAGTTTCCTTGGTCTGTTTCAGCTCCTCTCTGTCGGACGCTGCTGTCGCCAAGGCCTCTTTCCTTTCCGCTCGCGCAGCATCGAGCGCTTCTTGGCTAGACGCTGCCGTCGCCAGGGATTCATCCTTCTCTGCCCGCGCGGCCTCAAGCTCTTTCTTCAGGCGCGCAACCTCACTCTCTAATGAAGATTTGTCAGTGATAGACTGCACAAGAGCTTGGTCACGCGCCTCTGCATCCAGCTCCAAGTCGCGAACTCGCCGCACGTACTTGGCCGCGTCCGCCTCTGCTGCCTGTAGCTTCTCCCGCGCAGCCTGCAGCTCATGCCCGCGCTTCACGAAGGCAGCGTTGGCACTTGCTCGGTTCTCGCTGAGTTCTGTTTGGAGTTTCTCAGCTCTCTCTCGAGCGTCAGAAAGATTCCAAGCAGATACCTTAGCCTCTTGCTTGGCCTCCGCAAGAGCATCACGCACCTTTACGTAATCATAGCGAAGCTCTTGGGAGGCAGCAAAGAACGCTGACCCAGCGAAAAGATGGTCATTGAGCAAGTCCACGCGAGCGCGGTCCTCCTGAAACCTCCTTTCAGCTGGAGGCACAGAATGAGCCCAGAAGTCTTCACACACACCCATGGACTGAAATGAGCTATCCTCAGTAATATTCCATCTCGGGAGGTAAATGTGATCGGCTTCCTGCAAACACAAAGCAGTGTTCTAGTCATCTAAACACAAATATGGAAGTCCGCGCAGCGGAGCAAAACGAACTTATACCTGCGGGGAGCAAGCAGAAAAGTCAGCGCCAGCCCCACGAGAAGGCTGCGCCACGAAATCTCGTGGCGCTACAGGGCTTGCGCGATCGCCATCGGAGTCTTCAAAATGCACCTCCTCATCTTCCTCTGTAACAGGCCTTTTCTCCTGCGACCTGGAAAAATCAAAACCAGTCTCGCGAGGAGGGCTGCGCGCAGGTGGAGGTGAGGGAGGTCTCGACGCCGCTAGATCAGCGCGTAAAACAGCCTCCTGCTCCTTAGTAATCCCAATGAGGGGAGATTCAGTGCTTGCAGGAGCAGAAGCAGAACCAACGGCGCTGGCGCCGGCGCCAGCAGTGCCGCCAGCAGTGCCGCCAGCAGCTTGTGTGCCAGCTATAATTCCTATGAAAAAACCAACAAAGAGATGATTCAGGACTTGATTTAAAAGAAAAAAGTCAGAAAATAAAAGCGCAAATATATACCTTGGCGCACCGCCGTTCGCGAGTTAAACATCGCCATGAAGTCCATTTTCCCCCTTTTTGAGGGTAAAACAGGGGACTTCGAAGCAACCTTCGGCGCAGCCTCGGTACCTTGTTGCGCCTGAGGTTGATCCACCAAGGTCGCCGGCTCTACAAACATTTGAGTGAGCAAAGATTCATTAATAACTCTATCGGAATCACGCTCATAAAACCTTAAAGTATAAACAAAGTATACCTGTTGAAGAGGAAACAGCAGGCGCAGCGCCGCTTCCCTTTTCCGCCGCGCGAAGAGAGGAGGTGGCGGCACCATACCTCGTGTGGACAAGAGGACTGCCCACACCTAGAGGCAAAGAAGACAAGGAAAACTTGGAGGTAAACCCTTTGGTTTTCTCAAGTCCCTTCGCTTGAGCAGGAGGATCCTGAGCAACAGGGGCATCATTTTTCTTCTGTTTTTTACTGGCCCCTGCGCCAGTTTTCCCTTTAGCTTTACGCTTGAGTTGTGGCACCTCAGCTTCCTCCTCCACCTCTTCTTCCGCGAGTTCCAGCTCGTAATTCTCGAGCGCATCTACAATACGTGCAACAGAAATGTTAACCAAATTTGGTATTTTAAAGGCATAAGCATAAGTACAAAGGCCTACCAGGCGCGTCGCTGTCAAAGCAGAATCCCAAATCAACAGGGATGAACATCTCATCGAAGCGATCGGGGAAGCCAACTTCCCCAGCGCCCAGCCCAACAGTGCCACCCTCCATATGCTCATCATAGGCGGCGTGGACGTACTCCTTGCTTACTGCATAAAACAAGACAAAAGGATATCAGCAAAACGAATTATATTCGCGCAGAAATAATGCAATGAGCTAATAACTCACACAAGCCGTCAACTTGGATAACAGGCTCAGTCGCGCTGTCGGCCCACCTCCTGCTCATACCAACCCCCACCAGCGCCTCCTCGCAAATATTCTTGGCGGGGGATGGTTCAGCAGTCAACTTATTAACCCATGCGCCAGTTGGGTTCTTAAGAACATTCCCATCCGCGGGCGCAGAAGTGATCGCGCGCATGGTCATGCGAATGGGAATCACACCAGCCTTAATATAAAAAAATTTCTCAGACCAGTCATGAAGGCTCTTGAAGGAAACAGTGCAGCACTTGACCTTCTGATTGCGAGGAACGAATGAGAACCAAGAATCTTGGATTGTTGGTTTATAAAAATATTGAAAGCGCCGAGGGGTGGGCTCCTCGCGCTGAGATTTGCACATGAACTCAAAATGAGTCATGCGCACAAGTCCAAAGGGATGGACTTGGGATATGTGAATCCCATGAAATTGAAGCAGCGCACCCATAAACCTTGTCATCGGGAGACGAAGGTTGCAGTGGGTGAAAAAATGGCAGTACAAGGAGATATAGCCGGTGGGCGGATCTGCCGCCGTTTGCCCGGCCGCCGGGAGCATACAGCCGTACTCAGGGAGAAAACCCTGAGAGGCGATGAGACTGTCAAAATCAGACTGTCTCAATTTACAGGGAATCTCATCCCACCTCTTCACTGTCTTGACTTTCCCCACCTCCTCCGACGAGGCCTCGGCAGCCCGTTTCCCCTTGCCGGTCTTCTTCAAAGTAGACATGACTAATGACTTTACACGGCGTTTGCTGGGGGAGATTGTGGTGTCTGGGTTATCAGACATACAACTGTAAATCAAACAGAGGTTACTTCAAGAACGGAAGTCTGGAAGCAAAAGACAGGCACTTAATCGGAATAAAAATGGAAGGAAGGAAAAAGCTCTGAAATAACAAGGAAGATGAAGAATAATAACTCAAAAGGCTTGCTTTTATAGGCCCAGGAGAGAGAGAAACAGGTACTGATCAGAGTTCACGCGCCCCCACTCGCAGGTGCAGGCCAACGCGAGCGCGACATGTGTTCCTGACACTGTGTGAGGGGACATGAAAGGGAACGAAACAGGTACTGATCAGAGTTCACGCGCCCCCACTCGCAGGTGCAGGCCAACACGAGCGCGACACGTGTTCCTGACACTGTGTGAGGGGACATGAAAGGCAACTGTAGCGCCTCGAGCACACGAAAAGTCTGACACGTCTCCATCTCTGACGCATGTCAGTACCAACCAACCACGTACATAGACGATTCATTTCAACCAAAAGGATAGAATTTCGCGCAACGATGAGAAATAAAAAAGGAAAAGACAAACCCTATTAAAAGAGAACTATTAAGTCTAATATCTATCTTACCTCGCTCGCGCGAGACAAGACACACATTAGACTGGGGGGCTTGAAGAGGTATGTACCCGCCTTAACATCGAGAGGGGCGGGTCAACCCACAAGATATGGACAAGAGGCTTGAAATCAAGATATCATGAAGGCACAAAGCCAAAACCTATGCGCATGGCGCATATCACATATGCTCACGCATCACATATGCTTACGCATATCACATATGCTCACGCATCACATATGCCCACGCGTATCACATGCTCACGCACCATATATGCTCACGCATATCACATCTGCGCATGGCGCATCTGCGCGTGGCGCATATCACATGCTCACACATCATACATGCTCACGCATATCACATCTGCGCGTGGCGCATCTGCGCGTGGCGCATATTACATATGCTTGCGCATATCACATCTGCGCATGAAACATCTGCGCGTGAGAATAAAGAGAAGACCTCGCGCATCCTCAGGAAAGGCGCATATCACACATGCACATAATCAACTTCGTCCTTATCCAAATCAGGATAAGGACAACCTTGTATTGTGCTCGTCAGACAACCTTCCAGAAGGTATCCTTTAAGGAATAAGAATATGCTGATGTTGACAGCTGCCAATGAAAGGTGGACAACTCAGCAAAACCCATGTGCTACCACGTGATTGCACATGGGTCAGGTGAAATACCTGGGTCAGAGAATAATCAATGAAAAAGCACCAGGTGTCCTAAGGACACGTGGCGCAAAGCGATAGGAGGAGGCCAAAAAGGCCCTAATGGGATCTGAGCCCAATCATTGGAAACCCTAGCACTATAAATACCACACCACCTCTACAAGGGGAGGTAAGCAAGAAAATACATTCCAATTCCTTACTCACTCTCAGATTATTATTATCTTCTCCTACAATCTCTTATTCTCACACCGGAGGGTTACCCCAAAGAGGACCCCTCTGTCCCTTTCTGAGGGGTAAGTTCACGGTGCTGCTCGTTTTGTAGGTGGAAGAATTCATACTCCGGAGAACCATCGGTGAAATAGCATACTCATACCCGAGGAAAGTTGATCGTCTACCAGTGAGTCGATCCACGTTTCTTCAGGTTACGAGATCAAGACGTTGTAGTTTCCGGTTGTGGTGGTGGAGGTTGGGTGATGGTAATGGACGTTGTGGAATGTGGAAGAAAGAATATAATGGTGTGGGGCCCACAATATGATTTTTATTATTAAAAAATCCAGACGTCGTATTTTTACTAGTGCTGACAGAGTTGTAAATACGTTATAGAGCCTAGGAATCTAGTCGTAATACCGATACGTTTAGTTCATGATCAATCAATACGTTAAAGGAATACTTTATTGACGGAAGATGAAGATACATTAATGGAGGTCTAGAGAGAATCCGGCATGGTAACATTAGGAAGATAAATAATGGCACGGATCTCTGTGCAAATCTACTATAGAAAGACTATTTATAGCCAGGTCTCATTCGTTACACTATAGTAACGAATGAGCCTTCTCATTCGTTAACATTCCTAACAAATGAGGTCTTCCATAGCAAATGACCTATACTTTAACGAACAAGCCATCATTCGTTACAATGTAGTAACGAATGAGCTTCTAACTTAACGAATGAGTTTAGTCTTTAATGAATGGACCTTATTCGCTAAACATGCTTGCGAATGAGCCATTTTACATTAAGTGTAAAGACTAAACTACCCCTAACCTATTCAAAAATATTCAGACACCAAATTTGTGCACTAACAGTCTCCCCCTTTTTCCGTAGCTGTCGAATGCTTTTCAATACTTTAGCATCCAATACTTTAGCCTCCAATACGTTAACGTCGAATACTTTAGCGACGAATACATTAACGTCAAATACGTTAACGATGAATACGTTAAAGTTGAATACTTTAACTGCAAATCATCAGCCATAATACTTTACAAGTTGAGAGTGATGGAAGACAAATTGTTAGTTTGAGTGTTATCGACCAATGAGTGAAAGTTGAAAACCAATAACCCTAATTAAATAACAAAAAGGTTAAGTTAGAAAAATTTAATTATTGTTTTGTTATTGTAATCACGCAAAGCGATCAATATATTATTATTATTATTATTTATGTTGTTATTATTATTATTGCAATATAATATATTTAATAAAAAAGTTAAATTGAGTAAATTGACAAAAATTTAAGGAAACTTTAGTAGTTAAACTTGGCCGTGAATAAGGCTTATACAGTATCCGCCTAATTATTAATGTTTTATACTTTTATTTAACATATTTTATTTTCAAATATCTTTCCATGATTGATACAAAGTTAAATGATTATCATCTGTAAAATCATTCTCAATCCATCCCCTAAAATTATATGGGGAAAGTTTGTAAATTATAGGGTAGAGTTGTGAGTGTAAACTATAAGACGGACAGAGAAAATTTAGTGATTTTTTATAAATCTAGGGAAAATATAGTGATTTTTTTGATAAATTATAGGGTGAAAAGAAAAAACTATAATAAAAAAGGTATAAAAAGTATTATTTAATTGAACATGAGAGAGAAGTGTAGTGTTTTTTTTTATTATAATTATATATATGGGGATGGAGCACGGGCTGGCAATGCTCTGAATTGTAAGAGCATTCTCATCCAACTCCTCATTTTTTGTGATGGGTGTTTTTATAATTTAGAGAGTGATTCAGGGGTGTTGTGAGTGAAGAGTTTTTATATTTTAGAAAAAGTGATGATTTTTCTGTATATTTGAAAAGCAACTGTTCATCCCCTATAATTTTTTAATATATTTTGAGAGTGGTTGTGAGTGAAGGAAAGAGAAAAGATAATAATAAAAGGTATAAAAAGTATTATTTAATTGAAATGGAGAGAGAAAATATAATAAGATTTAGTGTAATTTTTGATTTAGAGATAGAGGATATGATGAGAATGCTCTAATACTTTGGCTATGTTTTGTATTCAAAATAAGTTATCTTTTAGATGTATTTCTTATTTAAACTTATTTTATTTTCAAATATATTTCCATGATTGATACAAAGTTAAATTATCATTTTGTAATACTTTTTGTATTCAAAATAAGTTGCCATTTAGATATATTCATATATTTTAATCTTTGTATACCTTTTTATTATTATTATTTATATAATTTTTTCTTTACAACCAATTTGGATCATTGACGAACCACTATTACATCATGTCCATTCACTGAGTACGGAACCGTGAGGCTATAGGTTGGCACGTCACTGAGGAAAGCTCGCACAACAGTTTATCTTCATCAGTCCCGACCCATAGACCACTCTCAAGGGAAACCTCGTAGGTGAAAAAACCCATTGGTCTAGCCTGGAAGCCCATATTTTATTACTGGTTGGGTTTGAACCTAATGCATCTTTACTTTAATGAAGTCCTCTGATGGATATTCATTGTAATTCACCAATACAAATATGAATACAAATTGATATTTTTTTGAATGGCAATTTTTTTTAATCTTTGTTATATGTAGGATTTGAACTTATGGTTTCATTCTTCTAGGTTTAAGTTCAGGCGAGAAATGAAATTACTGCGAGAAATGCGAGAAATGAATATGGACCATTGGTTTTATTTTAGGTTTTAAATGTTTAAAGAGTTAAGTGTCATTCTCATACCCGTGGTTTATTCAATTACGCAACTTTAGTACCGTTTTTGAATTTATTGCAAATGGCTACTTCAGTTTTCTAAAACTTGCAATTTTAGTATTTTTTTTCTAACTCCGTCTATTTTTGTCCATTTAGTCAAGGATAGTTTGGTAATTTCGCTATTTTCATTATTTTTTCTTTACTTTTAAAGATATTCTCCTTTTATATCCATAAATACCTAATAAATTCCCAAATCATAATATCAACCCAAACCATAAATCTCCAAATAACGTCCTTACCCCTCCGTCGATCCTCGCCGGAAAAACGCACCTTTTGTTCGCCAGAATGACGCACCCAACCACCGCCGCACTCACCTTCTGCTCGCCGGAAAAGTGCACCCAACTACTGTTGCACCCACCTTTTGGTCACCGGAAAAACGCACCATTTTTTCGCCGGAATAACCCACCCAACCACCTCCGTACCAACCATTTACATCCACCATCTCCATCGCCGCTGCACATCTCCGTCATCTCCATCACCGGAAAAAGCAAAATTAACAAAATTCACCCAACAACCCAATAATAATAATCGAGCTTGCCAGTTCGGCTAGGTTTAGCTCATCGATCTTACCTAATTGAGAGATGTGTTGATTCAGTAGATTTAGAAGCTGTATTGGATCTGAGGGATCGGAGGTATCATCTGAATAGGTGGTGGAAATATAGGAAATGTCGAAGATTCAAAGTGTGTAAATGAAGACTCGCCTTTGATATCCATGGATGATGAAGGAGTGAGCTAGATTCAATTGATGGAAACCATGGGCACTCAGTCTATGCTTGATTATGGAGATTATCATTACTGGGGTTTTAAGTGAATTAAGGGATTTAGGGTTTTTTTTTGGATATAAGAGGAGAAGGTGTTTAAAAGAAAGAAAAAAGATAATGAAAATAGCGAAATTACCAAACTACCCTTGACTTAATGGATAAAAATAGATGGGGTTAGTGAAAGTATTAAAATTGCAAGTTTTAGAAAACTGAAGTAGCCATTTGCAATAATTTCAAAAACGGTACTAAAGTTACGTAATTGAATAAACCACGGATACTAAAGTTATATAATTGAATAAATAACTATTATGTTTTATTAGTTATATTAATTGAAAAGAGAGATTCATTTATCTTTAAGTATTTAAAACTTAAAATAAAACTAGTGTTCATATTCATTTCTTGTAGTAATATCATTTCTTGTATGAACCATCTCCATTTTTCTAAACCCAGATGCTTAAAAGCTTTATATTTGTTGATTTACCACCACCTTATCAGTACGAATATGAATTGATGACATAATAGACTAGGCATTCAAAGTATTTCTTTCTTTTGTTTTCAGTTTATTTTATGAAAATTAAGAACACAAAATTTTTTCAGATTCTTTCTATTTCTTTCCTTAGAAAAGCAACTCAGTAAATTCATAATCATCGAATCTCCTCGATCAGATATGATCGTTAAGAATATTAAAGGGAATATGGAATTACATCAATCTGCTTTTAATAAACAAGGATATTTTTATCCTTATCGTTAAGAAATGACTCATTTAACTTTTTAATTACACATAATTATTTCATATTCTAACGCAGTATGAAATCTTTTGTTAATAAAACTGGAATTAAATGTTTTATAAATTATAATCATGATTATTACTTTTCTTAAAAAGATTATTTTTTTATTAAATGCGAAAGATATGTTAGTTAGAGCAGACGGAGTAGTCTCTGTTCTCGTTTATCATACTTTTGGCTATTATTGTCGATTTGAATATGACAAGGATATTACTTTTATTTATTACTGTACAAATCTAACATCATTTTGTATTTGTTATTTAGGGAAAGAGTAGTATGTTTAATCCAGGTATACTAATATTACAACTCAACAGGGAACACACAATGTATAGATACATGCATGAAAATGAGCATATTCAGCATAACATATTGCAATAATAAATCACATAACTAAATATTAAATATGTAGCAATATTTAGCATAAAATAAAATAATAAAGTTGGTCCAAAAAATCATCATCCCTATATGTCGAGAAAATCCACCAAAAAGGCGTACATTGGCTTCTTTAAATACCAGCACCACCTACACTTAAAAACACTGCAATTAATTGCCCCTATCCCAACACATACAAAACATGTGTCAGCAAACATCAACACCTTCCTTTGCCAAATGTAACACAACCCATGAACAGTCCGAAATCTATGATCCTTTAATCTCCAAAAACCCTGAAGACAACCAAACAACATTAACAACATCAAATGAGGTCAAGCCCCAAAAATCACAAATCTCACTAGCAACGAAAGAAGCCATTGCGATAGCGCGCATCGCAATTCCGATGATCCTTACCGGAATATTAATGTATTCCCGGTCAATGATCTCCATACTTTTTCTTGGACACCTCGGCGAGCTTCCACTCGCCGGGGGGTCGCTCGCGATTTGCTTCGCGAACATCACCGGATACTCCGTTCTATCCGGTCTCGCCATGGGAATGGAACCCATTTGTGGCCAAGCGTTTGGTGCAGGAAAACTCACACGTCTTGGCCTATGCTTACAAAGAACCATTCTTCTTTTACTCTTTGTTTCATTCCCTATATCCGTTTTATGGATTTGCATGAAACAGATATTAATTTTCTGTGGACAAGACGAAGAAATCGCTGCAATGGCACAAACTTATCTTGTGTACAATCTCCCTGATCTTTTTCTTCAATCTTTTTTACACCCATTACGAATCTACCTTCGTTCTCAATCCATAACCCTTCCATTAACATTTTGTGCAACTTTTTCGATTATTCTTCACATACCCCTCAACTATTTTCTTGTCACACACCTTAAATTGGGGATTAAAGGCATCGCGATCAGCAGCGTGTGGACCAACTTAAATCTACTCGCTTCGTTGCTCATTTACATTATTATTTCGGGCGTTTATCGCAAAACATGGGGAGGCATGTCGAAAACATGCTTCAAAGGATGGCGTTCGCTTTTAAATTTAGCGATTACCAGTTGCATTGCGGTCTGTCTCGAATGGTGGTGGTACGAGATTATGATCATGCTATGTGGGCTGCTTGTTAACCCTAAAGCCACTGTATCTTCAATGGGTATATTGATTCAAACCACCGCGTTGATTTACATCTTCCCGTCGTCGTTAAGTGTTAGCGTGTCGACTCGGGTTGGCAACGAGTTGGGAGCGGGTCAGCCCCGTAAAGCAAGACTAGCAGCCACTGTGGGATTATGTTTTAGCTTTGTGTTAGGCTTTTCCGCTTCGTTTTTCGCCACCGTAGTACGCAACTTATGGGCGATGATATTCACACAAGATAAAGAAATCATAGCATTAACATCGTTGGTTTTGCCAATAATCGGATTATGCGAGCTCGGAAACTGCCCGCAAACGACGGGGTGTGGTGTTTTGCGGGGGACAGCGCGGCCGAAGATCGGGGCCAATATTAATCTGGGATGTTTTTATCTTGTCGGAATGCCGGTGGCAGTGGTGTTGGGGTTCTTTATGGGGTATGATTTTGAAGGGTTGTGGTTGGGGATGCTGGCGGCACAGATGACGTGTGTGGTGGTGATGCTGGTGGTATTAGGGCGGACGGATTGGGAGGTTGAAGCGGAGAGAGCTAAAGAGCTTACGAATGGTGGCAATGGTATGGTTGAAGATGAGGATGAGGATGACAGCGAAGAAACTAAGGAAGAAAAGTATAAGTTAATCAAGGCTGCAAACAAGGAAGAAGAATCTATGGGTTTAGGGGATGATTTAGTTTAATAAATTTGATTGGAATAATTTTGTTTTTTAAAAGAAGTTGTTATAGTTTTTATTTTGATTTTGGTGATATTTGTGTATAGTATAGAGGGAGTGAGAGGTATCATTTTCATCATCTTTTTAATTTTGTTAATGCTAAAAACATAAAGTGATTTAGACAGGAAATGTGGAGAAGAACAAGAATATTACCTCTTCCTTCAAAATAACTTTACAAGTGTTTTAAGAACTCAACTTTCAATTTAACATTATAACGTTATTATAAGATATCATAACTTTCATATAATAAATTTTGTAGATCTAAATAAAATAAATTTATGTTAATTTTATAGCATTTTTATTTTATAATATAACGTTGTAATTTATTTATATAAATTTTGTTATGACATTAAAATTTATTATAAGTTTATAATATAAAAGTTTATTTTATTTTCATAACTTGTTATTTTCATATTAAAACGCATAAAATTAAATAATCTTAAAAAAAAATTTGCCGGTCCATACAAATAGAGGTTCAAATTCTGTTGGTTCGTACAACTAGTTTGGTCAGTCCCAACAAATTCCATTGGTCCTCACAAGTATGAACAATGACTATATTCGAATTTTTTCCCAAAAGAGTGCTGAGGGGAAAAATATTTACCAAAATAGTGTCCTCTCAACAGTATTTACCAAATTAGTGTTTTTGAATAAAAACTTGATTTTCTCACTCCTAATATCCTAAATGACATTTAACTTTATTAAAACAAACTAGTTTTAATACTTTTAAATAAAATATTAAATAATTTGTATCCTTTTCTTTTATTAAAAAACATGGTTTTTTTTTAAGTTTGCGGGTCTCACAATCTTGAATATTAGTTGTCATATTATATATTATTATTATTAGTATCAAAGACTATGAAAATTAGAAATTCACATAACAAGGTAAAAAAAACAATAAATATATTTGCATACAATTAGGTATCAGATCAGTACAATACCGGTATTGAAAATATCAATATGAAATTTGAACAAAATTGGGTAATGAATACCATAACAAATTTATTGGTTCCGTATTTTCTTCTCATATTATCTCTTTAACCAATATAAGTTGAAAAGTCAAGTTCAAACTCTACATGATGAAAGCTTAAGATAGCTCATTAATATTTTTTGCAAGAATTATATATAAAACTTATATAAAGGACAAAAAAAAGATAACTTGACTTTGTTTATCATTTTTATTTTATTTGGTATTAAGAGTTGTATTAATTCGACGTAGTTTACATCTTTATTTTGTTTATATTTGATA
Source organism: Bidens hawaiensis (assembly GCF_021521415.1). Lineage (NCBI taxonomy): Eukaryota > Viridiplantae > Streptophyta > Magnoliopsida > Asterales > Asteraceae > Bidens > Bidens hawaiensis. The sequence continues at coordinate 695,597 of NW_027491990.1, read as the reverse complement.
TTGAGATCGATAGCGGCCTAGAGGGTCAAGTTTTGATGTTCGGTTAGTCTTTTATGTTTTCTATTTTTTTTAAATCATACTGGTTGATTCTTATAGTTGACATGGATTATTAAAATTAAAAAATAAAAATAAAGAGTTATAATCACTTGGCAGGAAAAAAACAAAAAAAAGAAAAAACTTATAATGGATACGTTAATGAGAGCAGCTTTAAAATTAAAAAAAGAAAAGAATACAACACTAATAAAATTAATTAATGTATATATATAAAAAGAAAAATAAATACAAAAATAAATAAAAACACTATATTGGTAAATACTTATTAGGGAACACTATTATAATAAATAGTTTTTCCACCCACACTAGTTTGGGAAAAAACTCAAATCAATACTATATTCAATTGATTTTAAGATTGTGTGGTTTACAGGAGAAGAAACGGACAATTCGACGATTTATGAATGATCATTTCGAGGATTTTCAAAAATAATGACTAGTCTTGAAACTAAGTTGGTCAACATGGACACTTTGTAAATTTTCCAATTATTAAAACTGATTACGTGTCAAAAGAATATTGTTACAATGTTCCATATATAATGTTTCCTAAGGTTCTATATTAAAAGTTTTATTTTGGCCTTTTTGGGTATAAAGTAGATATGGATTTGAACTTCAAAACATAAAATTTAATTAATATTATTATTTGTGTAAATGATTATCGAATAAGGTTGCAAATTTTGTTTAATTTGTTAATATCGAAGGCATTAATTTAAGTTTATAATTTGTTTATATCTAGGGCATTGATTATCATTTTGCTTTTAAGTTAAATATGCAAGAAGACAAAAAGAAAGTGAAATTGATAAGTTTGACTTCTATAATTTTGGTTTTTAGAAGATACGGGTTAAAGTTTTTTTTTACGTTTACTTGAATTAAAGCTTAAGGTAGCGTTTGGTATCCAGCAATGACAGTAGAAATAGAATTATTTTTTATGTGAAAATGAAAAAGTAGTGTTTGGTTGCTCAATAGAATTGAATCATCTATTACACATGAAATCACATTTCATCAAAACCATTCATTCCCATCCCCTTCTTTTTTTTATTTCATTCCTCCTTCACCATACTTTCTCAACAACACTACTACCTAACAACCACCACCACCACTACCATTGGCAACACCACCAATTCCGCCGACACCACCACCGCCGCCACCATCACTACCGCCACCACCATTTTCGTCGCCGGAGCTACCACCGTCGCCATTGTAGGTTTTTTTTTTTTTGGGTTAAAAAGTATTTTGAGATATGAGTGTTTTTATTATTTCTATTTCATTTCTACAATTTTTTTGGATACTAAATAATAAAAATTAATAATTGATTTCATTCTTATAGGTTAACCAAACAAGACAAAGGAAAGATAATGATCCATTTCATTCCCTTGTCCATTCCATTCCTTCTCTCATTCCATTACCCCTTCATTTCATTACCTCCAACCAAACATATCCTAAGATGATGAAAATAAAAGGACTCGGAATCATTGGATTGCGAGGTTTTTATGGCTTGTTTGGTTGAAGGATTTCAAGGGATTTGAAGGGAATTGGAATTTAAATTCCATTGCTTAACCTGTTTGGTTGGGTATGAGAAGGAATTGGAATTGGATTTACTTTCCAATCAAATTCATTATTTGATGGAATTTAGATTCCTTCCATATTGCAAAGGATTTCATGGGATTTCAAAGGAATATTAAAAATTTACTTAAATAACCATAGCAAGAAGCAACCACTTCACCAACTACCACCACCATTTTCTCCGGCCATCACCAACACAATTCCGGCGAGTCTGAACCATGTTTTTCCGACTTGGAAACACCGGCTAAGCAATGCTTTTTTCCGGCCATATCTAAACTTGCGTTTTCCGGCCAAATCTAAACCCACTTTTTCCGGCCATATCTAAAACTGCGTTTTCCGGCCAGATCTAAACCCGCATTTTCCGACCAGATCTAAACCAACACAACTCGTTTTTTTCCCCTTAATCAGTTTTGATTGCTAGTGGTGGTCGGAGACGGTAGTTGACCGGCGTTGGTGAGTAACTGAGGGGCAGTGGTGGTGCCTGATGATTGTGACCGATGGTGGTGGTCGGCAGATTGAAAGAGAAAGAGAGCTGATCTTTTTTTGTAGGTGGTAAGGTTGGTTATATTTGTTTATTTGAAAGGGGAATTTTGTCTTTTTAAGTGCCTTCACATTTCAATTCCTTTAACAAATGCATAACCAAACAAGATATCAATTTTCAATGGAATTCATTAAATTCCAATTCCAATTTCAATTCCAATTCCAATACAATCCACGAACCAAACACACCCTTAGGTTGTTTGGTCGAAGGATTTCAAAGGATTTCAAGGGAATTGGAATTAGAATTCTATTGTTTGGCCTATTTGGTTGGGTATGAAAAGAAATTGGAATTGGATTTAGTTTCCATTCAAATTCATCATTTAATGGAATTATGATTCCTTTCATATATCAAAGGATTTTATGGGATTTTAAAAGAATGTTCACAATTTACTCAAACAACCCTAGAAAGTATCAACCAAAGTCACCAGCGTATTACTAGGGATGGCAAAATAGCCCGAACCCGACGGGTATACCCGAAACCCGAAGCATTCGGGACGGATATACCCAAAGCCCGACGGGTATGGGGCCGGGTATGGTATTAATTTTGAAAATTTTCGCAGGTGCGGGCCGGGTAGGGGATTTGGTGATGCTCGGCCCAATCACCCGAAAAGACATACCCGTTTACCCGAACTATATACCCGAAATAAAAACCAGAAAATTTTTTATTATTAATTTCATTTTTTCTTAACCTTTTGTACTTAAGATATGCAATAAAAAGTATTATTTTTGTTTTATATTATCAAGTTTATACACAAAGTTATACAAAAGTTATAGTTTGATTATTTATTTATAATAACATTTATATAGATGTAATGTGTCATATTTTAGTTTGTAATAGTTCATATATAAATAAAAGTATATACGATAAATATAACGGTAAAAATATACTTAAAAATCCTAACGAATTTTTTTAACTATCTAGTGGGTATACCTGATACCCGATGGGTAATTACCCGACACATACCCGATGAGTAATGGGACGGAATTTTATAATCGGGTACGGGTATGGGATTAGCAATATCCGGCTTGAACCCGGCCCGATGCCATCCCTAATATTCACCAACTACCACCACTATTTTTTCCGGCCACCAACATTTTTTTTTTCGGCACCACCATTTTTTCTGGCCACCACCAACGCAATTACTGCGGGATTTGAATCATGTTTTTCCGACCTAGAAACAACAGTTAATCAGTGCGTTTTTCGGCCAGATATAAACATGCGTTTCGGCCAGATATAAATGTGCGTTTTCCGGCCAGATCTGAACCCTAATTTTCCGGAAATCTTTAAATCAACACAACCCTTTTTTTCAACAGTTTTGATAGCTAGCGGTGGTTGGAGATGGTAGTTGAAAGTGTCGAACGACGGTGGTGAGTAACAGAGGAGCAGTGTGGTGGTGACGATTGTGACCGGCGGTGGTGGTCGGTGTAACATTTCGGGTTTTTATCGTATTTGTTTATCAGTGTTGAACGTTATTCGGATCTAAATTTTTTTATAAGAATTTACATTTATGGGTCACTTAGTTTCCTAGTATTCACATTTAACTTAGTATTTATAGCATAAAAAGTACAACTAATGGCCAAAATACAAACTAGAGGGACTAATATTGCACAAAACAAAACAACCACCACCTGGACGCCGGAGCGCCGTGCGGTGGCGATGGTCCTTTTGGCCGCGCAGCGCCGTGGGGCTGCTGGTCAGTTTCCTTCACCAAAAATCGTTTCCTAAACTCGTTTTTGGCATGAAATCATGTATTTTCGGCATATTAGAGAGAATTAAGGACCAAGACATCTTAATATAACTGAAATACATATTATAATTCGTTTCTTAATCACCAAGATGGAATCTTTTGATTATATTTAGTGATTTATTCATAAAAGTATGATTTACTTGCTTAAACGGACCAAAAAGCCTATAATTAGTTCGACTTAGCCTTTCCTATATAAACAACAATTGAACATCTGCCACAAAACTTTACAACAACCCTAGACATCCCCTTCAGCCGTCACCCTCTCTGTCTCTCTCAATTCTTTCAGTTTTTGGTGATTTCTTGAAGAACCACGTTCATAAATCGGTTGACTTTGCAAGTTCAAGGACCTTTGACTCATTATATCTCGTTGTTCGTTCACTTTCCGGGTAAGTTGTAAACCGAGTTTTCGTTCATAAACATTCACTAGCCGATAACATTCAATCAATTTAAGTGATTGATGGGTGTTGACTGGTGAATTCGCCTAAAACCCGTTAAAGGGTAAAACAGTCAACAAGTTTGACTTTACGTTTCTCATGCTTCTGGCCAGATTCAACGTTCGGTCCAGAAGACTTTTATTCTCGTCACATGATTTTAAGGCTACTGACCCAAACCCGACTTCCAACTTGTTGTTCGGATTCTGGTCAGTACCAGCTCGCTTAAACGTTTAATTCAACATAACTAGAGTTCTACACATCCGTTTGAATCGACTCCAACGGCATTAAGTTTGTTTTTATTTATAGTTTCATATCACAAAGTTTCAGGTTCTGATCGATTATCTTGTTTGACGCGTATTGGACAACTCGCTTATCCGTTGACTCGGTTATTCTTAATTATACTCATTTGCCTTTAATCTAAGGTGAGTTTTATCATTCCCTATTTTACTCAATTTTCTAAAACTTTTTGGAGACATATGTGTATATCATACTATATATATATATACCAAAAATAGCAAAAGTGTAATTGTGTGTGATTAATCAAATATACTTGTTATGTGCTTACTTGTTATTGTATGCAATCGCTTGACATATCCCCTTGGAGAGGGTTCTCATATTGTTGACCACCGCCCAATTTGCTTGGCAACGGTCTTATTCTGTTACTATTTGCTCATGGTTGATTTACTGGCGCCCGATTCGCTTGGCAATGGTTCAATCGACAACTTATTTGCTCATGGTTTGATTTCATTACCGCATTTATTACGTTTTGCTCATTTATCATACTATATCATATTTATTATATTAACCTTATTTTATTGCAAAAATTGGTGATAAACTCACTCAACATGTCTTGTTGACAAACTCTGTTTTCTACGCATATGCATGTTGCTTGAAGTTGAAGTATGGGCACTTATAAAGACCTTAGGGTTATAATGAAGAAAAATATGTATTTAAACTTGTTATATTTATTTACTTGAATAACTTTGTTGTATTTGGATATTGTGTGCACATTTGAAATAAAATAATTAAATAGATATTGTCACCTTTATATTATGATAGTATCTTCGAGCTGTGAGCAATCGGATTACGCCCCGACATTTCTGCCTTAGGTTGGGGTGTGACAGATTGGTATCAGAGCCGAAGGTTTTAGGATAGGTCGTTAGAAAGTTTCCTAGACATATGCATAGGACCCTATACATGCTTATCTGAACTGCCTTATGTGCTATTTAATAAATTGTTTACAGCTTGCTTAGATTAATTCTTTTATTGTGTGGTATCTTATTTATTTATTGCACACACACACTAATTCCGAGGTTACGCCTCACTTTCAAAATATTTTTAAATCCTCTTAATTTTAGTAGATTATCTTTTATTATGGGAAATTCCTTAAGAATTCCTGTGTTTTGTTTTGTTTCTTCATCTTGAAGCATGGGAGTATGGAAAATGTCGTACAACCATAACTTTAAGTGGTACCCGTAATCGGCTAAACGGTTGCGTGGTAAACATAACCGGCTAAACGGTTATACTTCCAAATTGTGTTTTTAAATTATTTTAAATGCTTAGTTGGGTGAAAAATCCATGGAAATCCATGGGCACTCAAACTATTCATTTCTTAAACCATTTTTGATTTGATTTTTTTGGGTTGGAACGTATCGTCTGGGGTGGTTCCTGAGATACACCAACTACTTATATTTGATTCGTTGATTCGCTATTTAGTTGGGTCGGTTAAATGACATGTAACGCTCATGGTCCAAACAACTCCATTGATTCGATAATTCGTTAATAAGTTGAATCAGTTAAATTCCATGTACTCGCTCATAGGCTGAACAACTCAATTGTTTATTACACGTTATTTGAACTGGGCCAACAAATTGCCATGGAACACTCATGGGAGGCCAATTCACAAACTTTACGTTGCTTTATTAAGTTGGGCCATTCAAATTGCCATGGAAAGCTCATGGGAGGCCAACTCATTGAATATGTTTCGTTATTTTATTTGGGATCTCGAGCTACCATGGGAAGCCCATGGAAAGCCCAACCCAATAGTATTTTACTTTTGAATTTTTGTAAACATTATTTATTAAATTAAATATCTCTAAAAAATTACTCACATTATTTTAAATTCCGACTCGTCCTCGAGTCACCGCTTGCACAATTTTATTTAGGTACACTCCTTAATTATCTCACATCAACTTTTCCATACAACTTACCCATCGTCTCATAAGATTTCATTTTTGATCCTCGTAGAAAGTCTTCCCTAGGGAATCATCGTCGTAATTAACATTGTCTATCGGCTGCTCGTTATCACCGTTTGACTGCTAGGATCACTAAGGAAATTGTTGCTGCTATGCTTGGGATTGCTACGAGTATGCCTTGGGAGGAATTCAAGGAAGCTATTACTCTTGCTGCCTCATGTCCCGATGACCCTTTTGAAGATGGAACCCTACCTCGCATGAACTCTAGCCCTACTTCTGAAAACTCTAAAACCAAATCCTCAATAGATGCTAAGGCCAAACCCAAACCCATTCTGTGCAATGACAACTCTTCTCACCACAAACATAAATTCAACTACCAAAACTATGTTGCTAACCAAACCAACCCTCCGCCCTCCAACCAAAATGCTCCTAACAAGAAATATTATACCGGACCTTTCCCGTTATGCTCTACTTGTAACTATCATCATCTGGCTCTATCCTCGTGCCGACTTCGCACCTAGTGCAATCGTTATGGTCACCTTGCTAACACTTGATGTATACTGCCCGGTACTCAAGATGCTCCACAAATATCTGTTCCGCCTACCCCTAGTACCACTACTACCCCGTATGCTCAAACTGGTTTTCCTAATACCCGTGCTTGCTACCATTGTGGAGATCCTAGTCATTTTCTTAATATGTGCCCTCAACTAATCCGTGTTCGCCAATCTCAAGATAGAACTGCACCCTACTACACCACTGATGCTTATCAAGTCCAAACCCATCAGTCCTACACTCTCCAAGCTCTTCCTGTCAACAAAGATCCCTCCTACTTAGCTCCACTTTATCAAAATTCGTACCCGCAAGTTCAAGTTTACCAAGCCTACACCACCCAAACCTCACTAGTATCGTCATTTCAAGCTCAACCTACCCAAACTATTCCACATCCACCTGCATCGACTGCTCAAGTTATTATGGATCCAACTACCTCAAGTGCTCCAAGTCAAGTGAAATACATCAACCATAACTGAAGATGCTTGAAGACTCTGAAGATTTTTGTTGCTTTCGTTATTCCTATCTTAAGTTATCTTATCTTTTCGTTTATGCATTGTATTGACTCTTTAGTTATTCGCGACATTGGATGATTTCAATTTAAACTATTTAAGCATTTCATTTCATGAATAAAGTTTCCTTTATCGAAGTTAATCTATTAGGATCTTGTACCTCCATCTGATTTCCTTATTCTCGATTATCTTATTAGAATCTGCTTCACGGAATTTGTTTTCTTTAAAATTTTTTTAAAAAAATTATACTTTTAAAAAGCAAAAGAACTTTTAGAAATTTCACGTTTTATCAATTCAACTTGAACATGTATTAATTAATTTTCGAAGTATATCAAAACAATTGTTTTCTCTTAAAAAAATTTATTTAAAACGTTTTATAACCCACATGATGGAGCGGATTATGCAGACCATCCGACGATAAGAGTAATTATGGATGCATACATAATTATCCAAGTCCTCGCATGGAAATCATAATATGTACAATTATGTGTCATGATCTAGAACCTAAAGTAGCTTGGGTAACGGTACGAATGATGAGATGATAAGGAAATGGTGGATACGCCGCTGGTACATCCTATATATAAGTGCCCTTATCGGATTGTCATTTGAAGCGTTGTTTCGGTTATTAGAATTTCTATGTTATGATATTTTTATTAAAAGTTAATTATTTTCAAAAACAATTACGTTCTGGTTTTCCTTAATTTTGGGACGAAATTCCCTAAAGTAAGGGAGACTGTAACATTTCGGGTTTTTATCGTATTTGTTTATCATTGTTGAACGTTATTCGGATCTAAATTCTTTTATAAGAATTTACATTTATGGGTCACTTAGTTTCCTAGTATTCACATTTAGGTCCTCCATGTTTACTTAGTATTTATAGCATAAAAAGGACGACTAATGTCCAAAATACAAACTAGAGGGACTAATATTGCACAAAAGAAAACCACTACCACCTGGACGCTGGAGTGCCGCGAGGTGGAGGCTGTCCTTTTGGCCGCGCAGCGCCTTGGGGCTGCTGGTCAGTTTCTTTCGCGAAAAATCGTTTCCTAAACTCGTTTTGGGCATGAAATCGTGTATTTCCAGCATATTGGAGAGAATTAAGGGCCAAGACATCTTAATATAACTGAAATACATATTATAATTCGTTTCTTAATCACCAAGATGGAATCTTTTGATTATATTCAGTGATTTATTCATAAAAGTATGATTTACTTGCTTAAACGGGCCAAAAAGCCTATAATTAGTTCGGCTTAGCCTTTCCTATATAAACAACCATTAAACATCTTCCAAAAAACTTTACAACTTCACCATAGGCGAAGTTAAGAATTCAAGCGAAGTTAAGACTCAAGTTCGCTTAACTTAATCAGGCGAAGTTGACAAATCAAGCGAAGATAAGACTCAAGCGAAGTTATCCACAACTTCGCCTACAGTACTGTTAAGAATAAAATTTTTATATTTCGGGTTTCTTTGTGTTTTCGTTTCGTAAAAGATGACTTCGATAAATATTACGGAACTGGTGAAGATGGAAGTGGAAGTAGGTTCAGCTACTAAGGCACCGAAAATGCTTAAGGGTACCGATTTTGTGGCGTGGAAAGATCGGTTTGAGCAGCACGTTAAATATCAAGATGCTAAGATGTGGGAGTGCATTCAAGATGGATACATTCCACCAACTGCTCTGTATGAGGGTCGTGAACAGATTAAGAAATACAACAAGATGGAAGAGGAAGAAAAGAAAATGTATGAGGCTGAAAGCAAAGCTCATGTTGCGATTACAATGGCTCTTCCACAAGAGATTCTTCACACCTTCAGAAAGTATAAAACCGCTAGAGAGCTATGGGAAGCACTTGAAAACCGTTTTGAAGGTAATGTGGGGATACGTGCATCCAAGATTAAACTCCTCAAAACCCAATTCTCGGTGTTCAAGTATTTGAAGAATGAATCACTTGATGATATCATCACGAGATATTATCACCTGATGACTGAACTCAGCAATTATTCCATTGCTTACAAAGAAGAGGAGATCGTGGAAAAACTCCTTGATGCTCTCCCACCAAAATGGGAGATGTACACTGTCTTGATGAGAGAAGATAAAGAGTTTGCCGACTATGACTTGGAAACAGCAGTCAACAAACTACGAACTTTTGAACTTAACATGGTTCGAAAAGAGACACCAACTGATTAGGTTCAGGATCCGGGAATGTATGGTGCAAAAGTTAACTCAAGTTCAAGTTCGAAGTCTGAATCATCTGCTTACTACTCAAAGGGAGACTCGGGCACTAACTCAACACATGAAGGTCATGTAACTCTCAACATGGATGGGGATGTGTGTTTTGTAGCTGGTGGAACAAATGCTTCTAAACCTCAAACAACCAAGGGTAGTTTCTCTTCAAGTGTTCCTAACAACAACTACTCTAAGATGCCCATAAGTGTTAAATCTGCTGAACAGCAGTTTGCTCTCTATGCATCTTTCATTGCTTCGTATGAAAATTACATTAAAGGCAAGATTGTTGATCCTGCAACTTTAGACGAAGACTATGATCAGATCGATGCTGATGATCTGGAAGAGATGGATCTGCAGTGGCAGATGGCGATGATTGTGAGAAGGGTTAAAAGGTTTATGAAGAAGACTGGTAGAAAGTTTGTTGGTGAAAGACCAGGTTTTGATAAGTCAAAGGTGCGGTGTTATAACTGTCAACAGAATGGCCACTTTGCGAAGGAGTGCACAAATGAACGTGTAGAACGCAGTCAAAACAGGTCTACACAACAGAGTGGGGGTGGTAATGAGAATAAGGCCATGATATCCAGACAGAATGGGGAATACAATTGGAATCTGCATGTTGAGGAAGTGTTCGAACAGGCCAATTTGGCGAACATCAAAACTGCAGGAAGTGAGAAATTAACTAGAGAAAATCAAGCTTACATGGCAGAAGTGACAGATCAGCTCTCCGAGGTAATTACTAAATTCCCTTGTACGAAATGTGAAAATCTGTCTGAACAATTGAAAACAATAACTGATCAGTTTGTTAGTTTAGATGCTCAATTTAAAACATTAAAAGAAGATCATCATTACACTAAAGCTAGAGAAAACAGTTACAAGGTAAAAATAAAAGCTAGTGAGAAAGATATTAGAAGTCTTAAAGCCAGTCTAGCTGAGAAAATACAAGTAATTGATCTTAGCTATGAGGTGTTAGAAGAGAAAACCAAACTAATAGCTGAAAGGGATAAACAGATAGCTGATCACCAGGTGAAAGTGGTGGAACTAAACAGAAAACTTGAGCAATTTAGAAATTCCTCCGCTATACTTGATCACCTCGTAAGTGATCAAAGTTCCCAAGTTAAAAGGGGAGGAATTGGATATCATGAAGTTCCACCACCTTATAATCATAACTATACTTATGATCCTAGTAATCAGAAATCTGTTGATGTAGAAATTGGTCAGACAGTTCCGGTTAAGGTTATGATTAAAGATCCAGAAGTTAGTAAAGGCGAAACGAGTAAGCCTGTTTCTAATGTTAAGATTTCTGCTCCTAGTCCTGTCTCATCAAATTCGGACAAGACATCCGAGTCGAGTGAGACAAAAGAAGAGGCAGTAATACCAAAATGTGGAGAGGAACATAAATCAAATGAAAAGAATTCTCCACTAAACCCGTATGTCCCACCATATGTTAGACAAATGGGCAGTAATGCAGCCTCAACATCTAAAACAACTATTGATAAGAAAGTTGAACACATGAGTTGTTTCAGATGCAATCAATTAGGACACCTGATTGCTGATTGCCCTCTGAAGCAGAGATTCAGAGGTATGAGGCCTTCGAAAACTGAGAACAGAACTAACAGTAATCACTATAATGGTAAAAATGAAAACTCATCAAAGTTCAGAAATTGGACTAATCCAGGTTTTCAAAGAAATCGATCTTAGTTTTTCCCTGTTAACAACCAAATCATGAGTAATAATTTATTTAATTCATGAAGGTTTGGATGGCCTCATAGTCAATCTACAAGAAGGTATCCTTTTAGGACTTACAGATATCATACTAATACTAACTTTGGACAGCCAAAGTACGGGATGTATCGACCCAAGACCAATAGGTCTTGGGTCCCCAGATTTTAATCCTCTGCTTTAATCGTGCTGGAACAGTTGAACAGGGCTGCAAACAATCTATGGGTTGTGGATAGCGGCTGTTCCCGGCACATGACGGGTAACAAGAGTTTGTTACACGAATGGAAACCTGTTCCGGGAGGAAGAGTGAGTTTTGCTGGAGAGAGTGGTGGAAGGATTAATGGAATTGGGACGGTGACTAATGGTAAAATGACGTTAGAGAAAGTGAATTTCGTTGAAGAACTGAAGCATAATCTGCTGAGTGTATCGCAGATCTGTGACAAAGATTACCTAGTGCACTTTACCAAGAATGAAACGATCGTGCTGTATCCTGGTTTCAAGATACCAGAGGATTGGATAGTAATGAAGGCTCCAAGGGAAAAGAATACGTATGTTATGGACATGAGGTCGACTGAGATGGCAACAGAAGAATCTTGTCTTCTATCAAAAGCAACTGAATCGGAGTCCGAGTTATGGCATCGAAGAATGGGGTATATTCATCTTCGGAAAATGAACTACATTGTCAAGAATGGGCTGGTGCTGGGTGTTCCCTTGAAGAATTTCAACTTTGAAGACCAATGCTTATCGTGCAAAAAGGGAAAGCAACACAAGAAATCCCATCACACCAAGAAGGTTAATTCAATTGTCAGTACCCTAGACCTACTTCACATGGATCTCTTCGGTCCCGTGAATGTAAAAAGCCTAGGAGGAACATCATACTGTTTGGTGATAACTGATGATTTCTCTCGATACTCTTGGGTATATTTCCTGAAGTCAAAGGATGAAACGGTTCAGATGGTAATAAATTTGATTACCAAGGTTGAGAATATTATGGGGAAAAAGGTTAAGTACATCAGGAGTGACAATGGGACTGAGTTCAAAAACTATCAGATGGAGATCTTCTGCTTACAGAAAGGGATAGAACACCAGTACAGCGCTCCGTATACTCCGCAACAAAATGGGGTGGCTGAGAGAAAGAACAGAACGCTAATTGAAGGAGCCAGAACCATGCTGGCTGATTCGAAACTTCCTGTGGTGTTCTGGGCTGAAGCTGTTGCTACAGCCTGTTATATCCTTAATAGAGTGTTAACTGTTAAAAGATTGAATAAAACATGTTATGAACTTATGCATGGGAGAAAGCCTAACTTGAGTGGTCTCGAACCATTCGGGTCCACGTGTTCGATATTAAAGACGAACTCAAAATTTGGTGAAATAGCCGACGAAGGTATTTTAGTCGGATATGTTGTTGGGACTCCCAACAGACGAGTCTTTAATACATCGACCAGCAAGGTTGAGGTGGTGTGTAACACTGATATCACAAGTTACAAATCACCAAAACCAAGCACGGGACCCGCTGGGGCTTTCGACTATGATAGGCTTTTTAAATCTTTTAACATGCCTTACTTGGATTGTGCAGAAGTTGATGAGAGAATTGCTACGAAGATGCTTTATGATGAGGAAGACAATTATGTGCAACGACCGTAGCATGATGAATGTCAGCCTTCCTCGTCAAATACTGTCGATACCCCTGCTGCCTCTAAAGAAGAGGAATTCTTCAATCCGTTTCACTCTCAACAACAATCACCCATTGATGAGTTATCTTCGAACCTGGAAGACAATCTACAAGTCAGTTCGGTTCCGACTACGAGTGTTCACAAAAATCACCCTTTGGAGAACGTGATAGGTGATCTGTCCGACGGTGTACAAACAAGGCGAAGCTTGAATGAGCACACTTGTGTTTACACAAGCATTAAAGATACAGGCATCATTAACGAATGCTTGTACACCTGCTTCATAAGCCAGATTGAACCAAAGAACTATCAAATGGCTCTCAAGGACAGCTCGTGGGTTGAAGCCATGCAAGAAGAGTTAGCCCAGTTCAAGAAGATGGAGGTTTGGAAATTGGTTGCAAAACCGAAAAATGTGCATGCGATTGGAACAAAATGGGTTTTCAAATGCAAGAGAGATGAAAAAGGGATAATTATCAGGAACAAGGCGAGGCTGGTTGTAAAGGGTTTTAATCAGCAAGAGGGGATCGACTACAATGAAGTGTTTGCTCCTGTGGCAAGATTGGAAGCGATTCGATTGTTTTTGGCATTTGCGGCACACAAGGAGATGAAGGTGTTCCAGTTAGACGTGAAAAGTGCGTTTCTTAACGGTAAAGTCGATGAGGTTGTGTACGTTGAGCAACCTCCGGGTTATCCTGACCCAGACTTTCCTGATCACGTGTACAAGCTAAGTAAAGCGCTTTATGGGCTACATCAGGCCCCTCGTGCTTGGTACGCAACTCTATCCGATTACTTGCTTGAGAATGAATTTGAAAGGGGAAGGATAGATAGTACACTGTTCGTTAAGAGAAATGGAAGAGACTTTCTTCTGGTTCAAGTCTACGTGGACGACATCATCTTCGCTGCATCAAAAGTCGCCATGTGTCAGGAGTTTGAAGCCATCATGAAACAGAGGTTTGAAATGAGTGCTATGGGTGAACTAACTTTCTTTTTAGGATTGCAGGTTGATCAGAAGAAAGATGGGATGTTCATTCATCAAACTAAATATGTCCATGACGTTCTCAAACGCTTCAAGATGGAGGACAGCACTCCATTTGATACTCCAGTTTGCGTCAACCATAAACTGGGTGCTGATTCAGATAGCGATGCAGACGTGGACCCCACCCAATATCGGGCAATCATAGGTTCTTTAATGTACTTAACGGCTTCAAGACCTGATATTATGTTTGCAGTTTGTCTTTGTGCTCGCTTTCAGGCAAACCCAAAGGAATATCACTTGAAGGGTGTGAAGAGGATATTGCGATATCTCAATGGCAAGCCTAAGCTACGGTTGTGGTACACGAAAGGAGGAGACTTGGAGTTAGTTGCCTACACAGATTCTGATTATGGAGGATACAATTAGAATCGGAAGTCAACAACAGGTGGATGTCAGTTTCTTGGAGGCAGATTAGTGTCATGGCAGTGCAAGAAGCAGACCTCAGTCGCCATTTCTACCTGTGAAGCAGAATACATGGCAGCATCGAACTGCTGCTCCCAGGTTCTTTGTATACAACAGCAATTGCGCGATTATGGTCTGAATTTCCCTCATACTCCTATTTGCATTGATAACACTGCTGCTATCTAAGTAACTAACAATCCCGTAAAGCATAGCAAAACTAAACACATTGACATCCGTCATCATTTTATACGGGATTGTGCTGAGAAGAAATTGATTGTACTCAAAAAGGTTGATACGTTAGATAATTTCGCTGACTTGTTTACTAAAGCGTTTGATAAAACTCGTTTTCAAAACCTTGTTGAGCTGAATGGGATGATCAATCCCGAGTAACCGTGTTTTCTTGTCTTTGTTTTTAAAAAAAAAAGAAAAAAAAGAAAAAATCTCTATCGCTTAGAATTATGTCGGTTGCCTCAGTTTGAAGGACATATCTTCGGATATGTTTGGTCCTCATTTCTACTTGTAGAATATAAGGATAGCCATTAACCAGATGACTGAAAGTGACCGGGGCGGTTTATGATGTGTTTTTAATTCTTTCGCTGAAAATTAGTCGTTCATACTTAGTTAGAGGGACACATACTTGTATGTGGTCGGTCCAGCTGATCCATTGGATCTTCAGGATAGCCGTTTACCTGAAGACTTCGACTTGATCGGGGCGATAGAAGTTGAAATTTTTTTTGGGAGATGAAATTATTTTTCAAGTCTACTACTTCGTAAGAAGTTCCTTTACTATGTTTAACAGAAAATTGATCCAACCTTGGAAAGTGATAGACAAACTGATTCTGTGTGCTTAACTAGTGAAGTTATTAGGCCTAAAAGACTTTAGAACAGTCATTGTATGTCATGGTAGTTTTTTATGGTGCGTAAAAGTAAAAGTGATACTAACTAAATCTCCTCGATTTTACGTGGAAACTCCTTAAGAGTTGTGTATGTCTCCGCATATATCTTTCCGAATGATAGGCAGAAAAGCGATTACCCAGTCATACGCGAGCCTTTGAGTGTTCTGATTCCCGTGAAGATAGCGTGTCAAGAAACTGCAGTGATCCAGATTCTGGACTTGCAGTTGTTTACTACTCTGAAGTTGTGTAAATACTTAAAAAAAAATATGTGTGTTATTGAGACATTCTAGAGTTCATAATGTTAATACTTCTCAATCAAGATGTAAGAAAGAGAACGGGAAGAAGAGTCTAAAGATCGAAGAGTACTTACTATTTAATCAGACACTACGGGTCGAGGTCAACTCGGGGTGACTTGGGAAAAGCTAAATACGCTTTGAGAATAGATAGGAGGCATCATAATCTCTGAGGTGTTGCCCATTTAAATTTTGAGCTTAATTGAACCTAACCCGTATCACAGAAGCAATGAAAACCATTCTAAGTTCTTTCCCTGCTTACATCCTGTTTCTTTATGTCATAATACAGCTGAACATGGATCTGTGTGACAGTCACTTAATTAGTATGATTCCTGTTCGGATCTTTTCTAAAACATGGTAGTCCCTGTCAAGACTGAAATTTGATCCCCGTGTACTTTATTTTTAAAATTTTTTCTACTTATGTAGTTGTATGATTTAATACTTGGTTACTTGGTCTTGATCGTATCATTTAACTCTTCAAAGGATGTTTTAAAACTTAATTGCAAATTGTTCAAATTATAGGGGTTTGTTGTGAAAATTTTCATATCAGCGAAGTTATCCATAACTTCGCCTGCAATAGGCGAAGTTATCCATAACTTCGCCTGTAATAACTTTGACCCTATATAAAGGAAATTTTAGGTCAGACTCTTTATTGTTTTCAAAACCGGCGAATTTACTCCCTGTTAACCCTAAGCGAACTTATAGCGTCGAATCCAATCTGTGTTTTTCTTCTCAATACTAATCCAATTTCAAGGTGTGTAGTGTCGATATAAAGTATATTCACTGTCATTGATGTAAATCAAAGGTCGTTTCGACCCGTTTCGTGCTCTCGGTCTTTCGAAACCTCAACACCCGATTTTCAAACTTGTTATTACGTGGTCGTAATCAACTTGATCGTCTAGATCGTCTTAAATACATGTTTTACGAGATCCTCAATCTCCAAATTCACCAACTACACGTCGTATTGAACGTCTAACTGTTGCCGATTCATATTCCGGCGAAGTTACAGTTTAGGCGAAGTTATCCGTAACTTCGCCTGAGGTTTAACTTCGCCTGATAATTAATTATGTAACAATATATGAGGCGAAGTTGTGGTTAGGCGAAGTTATCATTAACTTCGCCTGGCCCTTTTTACTTAACATTGATCAGGCGAAGTTCAAGTTGAGGCGAAGTTGTTCCCAACTTCGCCCCACCTCTAACTTCGCTTATACAGAATAAATCATAACTTCGCTCATGGTAACAGGCGAACTTGTGATTTGCCTCGACGTTTCTCTAACTTAGTCTGTTTTTGTTGCAGAAATGGCAGCTGTAGCTGGAGCAGGTGGTGCAGGTGGTGATGAAGGTGGAGACAACAACCGACAGTTTTTCCCGGGGCATAACATGTACATCACATTAGACCCGGATGCGAGTGGTGTTGATGATTTCCGCGAGATCATCACATTTCTACTTCGCTCGAGTATATTCCACGCTATTACCACAACACTGCCTATATCTTTGCCAAACATTGAAGATATCTGGCAGACAGTGGAATATGACTGTCGAGTCGAGCCCCCGGTTATGCGTGCAACGGTTAATAATCAGATAGTACAGTTCTCGTCTGAACAAATCAGGGTGGCGTTACAGTTTGGGGATGAAACAAGAGACGATCCTACCGACTTTGTGGCTCCATTCCGAGATGGTGCGTTTCTGAGGATGGGATATTCTGGTCCTTTGGGGGATACTCAGAGACGCAAGGGGTTCTTGCTAGACCAGTGGCGCTTTCTCATGCATGTGATGATCGTGTGTATGTCAGGAAGAAAGGCCGGTACAGACGGGATGGGCGCGACCATGCAGTCGGCGATGACTGCACTGACTTACAATAAGCGTTACAGCTTTAGTCAGATGGTATTCTACGAGATAGATCGTCAGAGAAGAGCGGTGGCGCGTGAGAGATTTCTTATGTATCCAAGATTCCTACAAATGATCTTGAATCATGTTGCTCCCACGTTACCTCAGCGCCGACCAATTAGATACGTGGAAAGTGTAAGCAAGAGGATCTTCGCTCAGTGTAGATCATCGAGTGCAAGAAGCAAGCCTGAGCTCCGTCCTCGACATACTCCATTATTCGGGTATTTGATCAACCCAGAGTATGTTCCAGCTCGAGGGGAAGAGTTTCGGGATCCTCAACCACAACAGGCTGGAGCACCTCAACCACCTGAGGTACAACAAGCTATACCTGCTGCTCCTGTTGTGTCACCGGAGGAAAATGTAGACCTTGATGAAGCGTTTGGCGGTCAAGGATTTTTTGATATGGAGCGTGTTGACCCTGAAGAAAATGTACAGGTCTCGGCTGCACTGGTTTCTAGTGTGAATGTGGCTGAAGCGAGACGGATTTTAGTAACACAAGAAAGGGTTCAAGGGAAGAGAAAGAGAGACGACGATGACAGTGATTCAGATTTTGAAGAAGATTTACATCAGTTGGTCCGTAGATCAAGAAGGGAATGGACAGGTGCAGGTTCGGGAGCTGGTGAGAGCTCAAGGGTGGTACGTTTCACTCCACTCGCACTGTCCGGTATGACCATGGTTCCGACATCATTACCTGTTACAGGGACAAGCGCCACGGACGTTCTCGTGGTGGCTACTTCATCCTCGTTTGGCATCCCACCCAGTTCATTCCAGCTTTCGGCTCCGGATATTGTATCTTTGCCACCTCCAACTCTTACTCCAACGGAGGTCGTGGCAAGATTTATTGAGTTGATAGTTGTAGCTACTGCAGGGTTGTCAGTTACGATACCACCTGCGGTTACGTTTACGCCTACTTCTGAGGTCCCGGTTACATTGGAAATCCCTCCTCAGTACACTCAAGATATATCACATCTGAGGTTTGATTTCGATGCAACCTTATCCGACTCGGAACGAATAGCAGCGCTTGAAAGGGTCGTGGCAGAACAATCAAGGGTAAATCTTATCCAGACCCATGCTATTCAGCGCCTCGTTGCAGAGAATCAGATACAATCGTCCCTGCTGATCGAACATGGAAAAATAATTGATGCTTTGAAACTGTTCTTGGCATCTCAGGGGGAGACGAACTGTAAGGGTGATGAGCTGAGGACGAAGAAGCGTAATGATCGAGACGATGATCCCAATGCATCGAAAGGTGCAGGTGGAGAGTTGCCAAGAACTGAACAAGCTCTTGGGACTTCCACATCTCGGGGGGAGTCAACGAGTGCAGTTGGCGGTTCGGGTGATGATGTGGTGGTCGTGGATGCTGGAGAGGTGTTAGATGATGTTATAGGTGATGAGGATGTGTTACCGGTTGATGAGATAGAGAAGATTGGGGCAGAGATTGTTATTGATAATGAGATTGAAGAGGGAGAGATTGTAGAGGAGAACATTGAGCACGACATTCCGGAAGTTGATAAGGCAGATATGAGTCAAGATATGGGAAGCGATGAGACGGAATGGGAAGAGCAGCCAAGATGGAAAGAAGGCAACGCTCAGTGGTTTGTAAAGACTAAGAAACCGGCGGTCCCTACTATGTTCAAGAAAAGTTACAACATTAGAGGTTATGCTGAATCGAAAAAGGGGATTATATGCTGGTTATATGATGAGCAGTTGAGGCTCTTTGTGATTAAAAGGTATGATGGTGTTCAGTATTTCAAGAGGCTGTTGAGATCGTTGAATACATTGCCTGAATGTGAAGTGAAGGACTTAGCCAGATTGGGGTTAATAAACAGGAGTGATGATAACATGGCTAGGGTCATTGGAAAGATTGTCTGGAAGGAAAGTATAAAGGAGAAAAAGTTCAAGCTGTTGAAACCACAGAAAGGAAAGCTTATTGAAGATAAAGATAGAGGAATGAGAGCAGATGGCAAGCCTTGGTTGATCATGAAGTATAAGCCGATCCGGTGTTTAAAAGAAGTGCCGATGAAACAAATGCCTAAGGATGTGCTCAAAGATTTGAAGTGGTGGTATGTTGATTGTGAAACAGCTGAAGCAGTAATGGAGGATGAAGATGAACAAGAGCTGCTGAGAGTGTATGATCCGATGCACTTGGTGAATTTGTCTCAAGCTGATCTGCAGGTGCTGAACGAGAAAAAGATATTTTATATTCCTGCTTGGAAAGAAGAAGCGAAGAAATATCAAAGAGTTGTATCAGTTTGTGTACGAGAAGGAGTTCATGCTTGAAGATGAAAGATACAAGATTGTTGAAGATTACAAGACACGTGCTTGAAGATAGAGATATGAAGCAACTGCCAAGGAGGAGTCTGTTGGTACATGATGTCAGTAGTTCAGTATATAGTGTCTGTAATCGAGTTAGTTGGATTTGTATTTGGATGTAAGCGAAGTTCTCACAAGTTCGCTGATATAGGCGAACTTGTGGAACAAGCGAAGTTAGGGACAACTTCGCCTAAACATGCTAGGCGAAGTTGTCGTGCTTTATAAGCAACTAGGTTGCGGCTGAGTTTGAAAATAATAGAGTTTAGAGACGGGAATCAAGTTGTAACGAGTTTACGAGTTGTGTAATCGGTGATCAGTGAATCACGTGTTTCCAGTTGCAATACAACGTGTCTTTGTTTATTGTAACGTGTGTTTGATCGTGTTAACGTGTATCGTCTTCTACGCTCGTATCGTCTTACGTAGGGATTCCGCACCTACGTAGAATGAGATATTCCGTGTAGATCCGGCTGGGAACCTACAACAACCCTAGACATCCCCTTCAGCCGTCACCCTCTCTGTCTCTCTCAATTCTTTCGGTTTTTGGTGATTTCTTAAAGAACCGTTCATAAATCGGTTGACTTTACAAGTTCAAGGACCTTTGACTCGTTATATCTCGTTGTTCGTTCACTTTCCGGGTAAGTTGTAAACCGAGTTTTCGTTCATAAACATTCACTAGCCGATAACATTCAATCAATTTCAGTGATTGAAGGGTGTTGACTGGTGAATTCGCCTAAAACCCGTTAAAGGGTAAAACAGTCAACAAGTTTGACTTTACGTTTTCTCATGCTTCTGGCCGGATTCAACGTTTGGTCCAGAAGACTTTTATTCTCGTTACGTGATTTTAAGGCTACTAACCAAAACCCAACTTCCGACTCGCTGTTCGGATTTTGGTCAGTACCAGCTCGCTTAAACGTTTAATTCAACATAACTAGAGTTCTACTCATCCGTTTGGATCGATTCCAACGTCATTAAGTTCTTTTTTATTTATATTTTCATATCACAAAGTTTCAGGTTCTGATCGGTTATCTTGTTTGACGCGTATTCGACCACTCGCTTATCCATTGAATCGTTTATTCTTAATTATACTCACTTGCCTTTAATCTAAGGTGAGTTTTATCATTTCCCTATTTTACTCAGTTTTCTAAAACGTTTTGGGGACATATGCGTATATCATACTATATATATATACCAAAAATAGCAAACATGTAATTTTGTGTGATTAATCACATATACTTGTTATGTGATTACTTGTTATTGTATGCAATCGCTTGACATATCCGCTTGGAGAGGGTTCTCATATTATTGAACACCGCTCGATTCGCTTGGAAACGGTCTTATTCTTTTACTATTTGCTCATGGTTGATTTTCCGGCGCCCGATTCGCTTGGCAATGGTTCAATCGACAACTTATTTGCTCATGGTTTGATTTCATTACCGCATTTATTACATTTTGCTCATTTATCATACTATATCATATTTATTATATTAACCTTATTTTATTACGAAAACTGGTGATAAAGTCACTCAACATGTGTTGTTGACAAACTCTGTTTTCTATGCATACGCGGGTTGCTTGAAGTTGAAGTATGGACACTTAGAAAGTCCTTAGGGTTATAATGAAGAAAAACGTGGATTTAAACTTGTTATATTTATTTACTTGAATAACTTTGTTGTATTTGGATATTGTGTGCACATTTGAAATAAAATAATTAAATAGATATTGTCACCTTTATATTATGATAGTATCTTCGAGTTGTGAGCAATCGGATCATGCCCTGGCATTTCCGCCTTAGTTTGGGGTGTGACAGTCGGCAGCTTCAAAGAAAAATGAAGTCTGATCATTTTTTCAAAAAGGTAGGGTTAGTTATATTTGATAATTTGGAAGGGTAATTTTGTCCCTTTAGGTGTCTTTACATTCCAATTCTTTTAACAAATTTATAACCATACATGATATGAATTTTCAATGGAACTCATCACATTCCAATTCAAATTCCATTTCCTGTACAAATTCCAATTCCAATTCCGTTAGAATCCAGGAACCAAACACACCCTTTAGTGTTGTGGAAATGTCTTTGACGAATAATATTGCCTACAATGCGATCATTGATTTGATCTCAGCACTATCTAATATGTATGAAAAGCGTGTGCCTATGACAAAGTATTCGGCCCCGTGTGTCACCAACCCCAAGGTAACACGTAAGCTTTGCAACAAAACGGGTGTAAAAAACGGCCCCATGTGTCACCATCCCCTTAGGTTTATGATAGATAAACAATATAATTAAGCATGATTTTATTAACAAAACAGGTGTCAAAACCATATGTGTTTTGCAACACATCAAATATCCCCACGCTTAATCTTTTTCGTCATCAAAAAATATATAATGCGATGGAATCATAATTCAAAATCGATCTTTAAAACATATAGGTTAATTTTTTAGCACAGATAAATGCCAAAACTGCAATTGCCGATATTGTTGTCCACTTAAACCCAGCCACCAACCTATTTAGCCCCCATCATATTTAATGATTAACTTCAAGTGATATCAATAAACCAATGGGTCTAGCATCGAAAGAGTTACAGATCTGCTTACTCCCTCTCAAGCATAATAAAGATAAATAAGACCGGTTCCAACAGACTGGTTCAATCTATCACCGTAAACTAAAAACCGTTTAATGGTAAGAAGAAAGTGCACTTAGGTGGAATTTAGGAGAATGAAAGGTCAAGTGAGGTCGTACAAGCAATACCTAAAACTAAAACTAAAACTAAAACTAAAACCATATTAGGGAATTTTGGTCCAACATTGTTTCACCCGAGCCACAATCTAGTATATGACGGTCCCAGGCCTCCACCCGTTAATAGTTTCTAAAATATTTATTGACTAAAAACCTCGAACCCCAATGGCGTATCCTCAGTGTCACCATCCTCAAGGTAACACGTAAGCTTTCGGTCCCGTATAGTATGTGACTTTTGGCCTCTTTTTCTAATTTTGTTAGTGAATGCTTCTTGGACATTTGCTTAACTTTCTCATTCACCTTTACTTTCAAAATAATTGCACATCTTTGATACTCGTGCAACAAAAATTTGTGCTGTTAGGCATATTATTCTTAAATAGTTAACTATTTTTTTAAGCTCGTATAAAAGATAGACACCACTCATTGTTTACTTTCATAAAATAGAGTGGCGTGCTGATTTTAAGTGCATGTAGTTCTCACCACCTCAAGGTAGTCAGATTACAGGAATACTTCCCATGTCTTATTGAATTTTCAGCTTCACTATTCCCCCTCTAAATGAGAACCCACAAGGTTTATGATTATTTAGGTATATTAATAATAATTAAGGAAAACCTTTCAACACTAGTTGGGCCTACCGACACATCACAAGTTAAGTGCGCTATCTTTTTTTAAGCTCATATATAATAGCAGTTTTAAAAGATCAACCTTAGATAAAGATATCATTTTCCATTATTTGCGAAAGAATTTTCGAGACCTTTTTAAAAGAAATTTCAATTTATTTGTTTATTTTTTATTCATTTTTTCTAAATTTTTTTGTTTTTTTTATTATTTTAATTTCTTTTACCTAAAATCGTCAGTTTCCCATGCCAATACTTAAATTTCATATTGTCCTCAATGGGAGACAGGAAAAAGACAAAAATAAAATAGAAATAAAATAAAACAAAAAACAAAGAAAATGGAACACTCCCTTGGTAATATTGAAGTGATCTTAGCATGTCATGTTTCAATAACGCGATTGAATAACATTTCATTCACGGCTGCTGTTTCCAGGTGCCTTCTACAATTAGATAAGCTCAGAATGCCCCCGTCCGAATAGAGATTGAGTGCGGATGAGAGTATCCAAACCTGTAAAACAAAGCTCAAAGCACCCAAATCAGACATCAAATAGTCTCTAAACTTCAAACGGACTCAAAATACAAAAATAAAAGAAAACATATAAAAATTATACAAACTCTACACTCGGGTATTTCACGAGGCCTATCCCTATCAAGCAATCAAAGTAAGGATGTCGAGGAGAAATACATCTTCCCCGACCGAATCAACCGGCCCACCGATATAATGCTTTAACCTATGGTCTCTCACTTTCCACACTCTCCCCTCATGATCAACAAGCTCCACTGCACCTTGCTGAAATGCTGCTTTCACCTGGTAAGGACCAACCTATCTCGATCTAAGCTTACTTGGAAATATCCTTAGATGGGAATTATAAACCAAAACCCTATCCCCATACTTGAACTCCTTCACCTTCTTCAACTTCCGATCGTGCAACGCCTTTACGCTCTTTATAACTCCACGACCTCACGTACGCCTCATCTCTTAAATTTGGAGATACCGATTTTTCGCAGCTTGGGCTAAGTCAAGATTAACGGATCTCAACGCCCAATATGCTCCATGCTCTAACTCAACCGATAGATGACACGCTTTCCCGTAAACCATCCTAAAGGGTGTGATCCCAATAGATGTTTTAAACGTAGTGCGGAAATCCCAAAGCGCGTCATCCAACTTGTCCGACTAGTCTTTTTGGTTCTTGCCGACAGTTTCTCCAAGATTTGCTTAACACCACGGTTTGCGTTCTCCACTTTCCCGCTCGTCTGTGGGTGATAGGAGATGGACAACCGATGGGTGACCCCATACCTTGCCTCTATCACTGATCAAGGCCTTGGGAGTACCAAACCGATAGAACAACCTCTTGAAGAATACTACTACAACTTGGGCGTCGCTAGTGGGCAAGGCTTGAGCCTCAACCCACTTAGAAACATAGTCGATGGCCATAAGAATGTATCGGTTCCCTTGAGAAGAAGGGAACAGACCCATGAAATCAATGTCTCAAACATCAAAAACCTCATAAACCTGAATAGGGTTTTGGGGCATCTTATTACGGGATGAGATGTTACCAGTGCGCTGACATGTGTCACACTCTCTGATAAACTCGTGTGAGTCTTTGAAAATCGATGGCCAATAAAAGCTGTAATCTAGAATATTCCTATGCTTGTACGGGCAGCACTTCTACTCTCTTTTCGCGTATTGAGGCTCTACTCATTGGAACTTCGGGGCTTGGAACGCACTACGAGGTTGGCACGTAAACTGAGGCTAAACGTGTGTAGAGTGTGTGATTTGTATTTGCGTTGCGAAGTGTCGTACCACTCCCCTTTTATAGTTGATTTTGGGAACCATCGCGTAGCGCGATGGTCCCTTCTATTGGGGCATTGAGTAGTGCAATTTCAGGGAATGATGCGTGGTATGTTGACTCAGCCTTAGCGTCTGCCACGTGTCCCCCCATCGCGACACGTGCTTGGTGACTCATATTACTCCATCACGTAGCGCGATGGTCTTGGTTCTGGGCTCATCGCGTAGCGCGACGGGTTCCTGGAAACAGATTTTCACTTTTGGTCACTTGTCTTTGATAACTTGTAACTTCTTGGTCATACATCCATTTTCCAAAAATACTAAAGCGGCCCTTGGCGATATGAGCGTGCGAAGTGCAAAGTGCGCCATCAAAACACCACATTACGCCCATCGCCCGAGTCCGAGTCCGAGTGCGAGTCCGAGTCCGTTCGCGTGAGCGTCGGGTGCTCCGCACCCTCCGCTAGGACTATGGAGAGTGATTAGTCATATTAAAACGTTTCTATGGAAATTCTCTGTAAGACCCTGAATCCTGTGAATCTTACAGTTGGTAATCATATCCAAAATTCATACCAATTTAAAACCATGTAAAATTCGTTTTATTTAGAACCGATTCAGAGTAAATAGCAGCGGAATAATAAGTATCAAGATTCCCAAAAACTTAACAAAATTTTAACCCACAGTAATTCATTTTATTTGAAAACCATATCAGAGTATAAAATCAGCGGAAAATCATAGGTGCTAAAACAAGTTCCCCAAACCCGGGAACTATGCCCAAAACCAAAATTAAATAAAACTAGTAATAGTTGAAAAGAAACAGTGTTCATCATTTAAATCCCTGACTAGATATGCCTTCAACCGTCCAAGTAGTCGCGAGCACGTCTAAGTGGTAAGCATCATCCTCTTAACCTGAAACTCACACTAACATACACACAAAGTCAGCTTGAGCTGAGTGAGTTCAAGTTTTAGTAATTGACATATATATAAATCATTCCAAGAGTTTAAAATATAAAACGGGATATGAACAGTTAGGCCGTAATAAACAATAAGTCATCATACTTATATATCTACATAATTATACTATACAGCGGGTCAAGCACATCCCAAACACGTAACATTCCATTCAAGTAATAACATCAGGGTCGAGCACACGTACAACCCAAACACGTAACATTCCATCCAACGTATGCAAACACAAAGTAGGCATACGCAAACATCCTTAGTCTATAACGACTAATTCACATCGCCAATTATTGGCCATAAAGTAACACATGTATAAACATATGTACAAACATACATAAATATCATACCAAGGAATACTCTATACAAGTAAGCCCATAAAAAATAATTTAAACAGTTCATCAAGCAAAATCAGTTCGGTGTGTATGCTAGGCCAAAACTTGAAAAGAGTGAAAAGGGGCATCATGAACTCACCTGCCATAAGGCACGAAATCACCACGAGCTAGAAAACCCCTAAGTATCCCCACAACTCAAACGCCTGTCGGTTTACATACGATCATTACTAACGATACCGAAAGGACTCGTTTATCCTACGAGACATTCTAACATGGTTGAGTTACCTAAAGTCTCGACCTCATCAAGTTAAATTAAAACAGCCCCCCGGGGCCTTATATTTACCAAAACGACCCATAGT
Organism: Bidens hawaiensis; assembly: GCF_021521415.1. Lineage (NCBI taxonomy): Eukaryota > Viridiplantae > Streptophyta > Magnoliopsida > Asterales > Asteraceae > Bidens > Bidens hawaiensis. The sequence goes on along the minus strand of NW_027491990.1, from coordinate 668,782 downwards.
TACTCCCGAGAACAAAGAATTCCCAAATTACCCCCGGAAGCACTAGGTGAGACTAACATGCGCGTTTAAGAGTTGTTTAGGAAATTAACATCCAACTCAGCTCCGTGTGGACCCAATAAGATAAATTCACAGCCATCAAGTCCACACGACGCTACACGAGTGAATGGGTCAGCAACCCACAAGCTCAATGCACCAACTATTCAATAAACGCGAATTTGCGTTGTACCGACCCGATTGAGTAACCGAAAACCAATTCAGCCCCATTACCTTTAAAAATCAGCTTCTTACAGACCACAACTCATACCGAGGCTACAACATTCGAATTGGTTGTTAGTTCCCTCAAACAACGCGCTAGACATCACAATTCACAAACTAGTCAACCGAATACTAGTTTTCAAGCTACAACTAGTTGACCAATCAAACGAACACCAATGCACATGATTTTAAAGTATGTTATATGGGACATACCTAGGAAGATTGTGGTGCAAAAACCTCAGCCGAAACAGCCCTGAAACTGCCCAATTGGACAGCCACCCGGTAAGCCTAAAAGAAGCAGTTTAACGATCAATACGTGATGTATAAGGATGGTTTAAGGTGTAAAAGACTAGAGGGGACATCCTAATATTGGCTGCAAAAAAAAGAAAAACGAAGGCTTGGGGGGCTGCTCTAATTCCGATCGGCATGTAGGGGGGGGGGGTGAGTTTAGGGTTTTATGATATCTTATAACATGTTACACTCTAGCCCCTCTAGTTGGAACAGAGTAGCAACTTGGTGGAAAAGTTAATTAGCTTAACGAACCGGAATGATGGGAAATCCTCCAAGGAATGTCGGATAAATCCCGAGAGGTGTACATACTTTACATGCATTAAATCACTTTACTGAAATTAACGGGCGTTACAAGTACACCCCCTTACAATGGGGTTCGTCCCCGAATCCCGATGCGACAGGAACAATTACAAGTAGAGTTTCATCATTTCATCCTCGGATTCCCAAGTGCCTTCGGAGCCCTTACGGTGCCCCCACTGCACCTTAACCTGCCTGACCACCTTATTTCTCAAACGTCTTTCTTGACGGTCAAGAATCGCGATAGGTTCCTCAATGTAGTTCAACTTACTATTAAGCTCAATGTCATCAAAGGCACATGGGCCTCCTCATCTACTAAACATTTCCTCAAATGAGACACGTGGAAAGTAGGATGAATCTCTTTAGCTCGTCGTGCAATTTCAGCCTATACGCAACATGGGAAAATATACGGAATGGACTAGTGAACCTCGAACTAAGCTTCCCCCTCTTACAGAAACGAATAATACCCTCCCAAGGAGAAACTTTTAACATAACCCGATCTCCAGCCTCAAACACAATAGGTCTTTGCCTTTTATCCGCATAGGACTTTTGACAATCCTTAGCGGCCTTCATAAAAGCCTTAATCTTATCAAGCTTCTCAGTCGTAGCCTCGACCACTTCTAAACTACCCAACTGTTTCTAACCAATGGAGCCCCAATAGACTGGAGTCTTGCACCTACGCCCATATAACATCTCAAACGACGGCATCCCAATAGTGGCGTGGTAACTGTTACTATGAGAAAATTTGACCAACGGTAAATGACGATCCCAATCACCACCAAAATCGATAACATAAGCCCGCAACATATCCTAGTCTGTATGGTCCTCTCGGATTGACCATCTGTCTGCGGGTGATAAGCGGTACTAATGAGGAGTTTGGTACCCATCTCCTCATGAAACTTCTTCCAAAACCTGGAGGTAAAACGTGTATCTCTATACAAAACAATAGATACAGGCACCCCGTGCCTAGTAACGATCTCACGAATAAACACATCGTCCAACTGCTCGGAATTATAAGTTTCTCGAATCGGCAAGAAGTGAGCGCTCATAGTCAATCTATCCACTATTACCCAAATGGTGTCATAGCTACCCCTTGGAGTAGAGGCAGTTTAGTTACAAAATCCATCGTAAGATGCTCCCACTTCCACTCAGGTATTTTCAGGGGTTGAAGTTTCCCGAAAGGCTTCTGGTGCTCAGCCTAACTTGTAGACACGTCAAACACTTACTTACATACTGAGACATCTCATACTTCATCGCAGGCCACCAATAATTCTTCTTTGGGTCTTGGTACATCTTGGTCGCGCCTGGGTGAAAGGAATAGCGCGACTTGTGTGCTTCATCCAATATCTTACTCCTGAAACCCCAGTACCTGGGTACCCACAGACGACCATCTTTTTACTTTACCCTGTCACCGACGTCTTCTAACAATATATCCTGACCCCAAATCCGCTCTGACATAATCCAATCCACCTGTAAAGCCTCATTCTGAACGTTGGCTATCTGTTTCAAAATATCGGGTTTCAGAATAAGCTGGTAAGATTTCACACGAATAGGTTTTTATCTCTCCTTCCTGCTCAATGCGTCGGCTACCAAGTTAGCCCTTCCGGGATGGTACATAATCTCCATATCATAATCCTTAATCAATTCCAACCATTGATGTTGCCGCATATTCAGTTCCTTTTGCTCGAAGAAGTACTTTAAACTCTTATGATCGGTATAGATGACGCAAGGGATACCACACAAATAATGTGTCCACAACATAAGCGCAAAAACAACCGACACCAGTTCCAGATCATGAGTAGGATAATTCTCCTCATGTGGTTTTAACTGTCGCGAAGCATAAGCTATCACTCGACCCCGCTGCATAAAAACACACATAAGCCCCTGGTATGAAGCATCAGAATAGACAACTAGATCGTCAGTGCCATCGGGCAGAGCTAGAATCGGGGAATGTGTCAACCAATTTTTTTCAATTCTAGAAAAGCCTCCTCCTGCTCAGTACCCTAAACAAACTTAAAGCTCTTCTTAGTCAACTTGGTCAATGACGAAGCGATTTTTGAAAATTGGGAATAAAGCGGCAGTAATACCCCGCCAAGCCCAGAAAACTACGAATTTCGGACGGAGACTTAGGAGATTCCCATTCATTTACGGCTTCCACCTTCGCAGGGTCAACCAAAATACCATTCGGGTTAATAACATGACCCAAGAACTGAACCTCGCGTAACCAAAAAGAACAATTAGAAAATTTTGCGTACAACTTATTATTTCGCAGAGCTTCCAAAACTTCCGTGAGATGACCGGCGTGATCGGATTCACTTTTAGAATGAACAAGAATGTCTTCGATGAACACAATAAAAGAAGATCAAGCATCGGCCTACACACCCGGTTCATAAGATCCATGAACGCAGACGGTGCGTTGGTCAAACCGAAAGACATCACGAGAAATTTGTATTGTCCATAACGAGTGCGGAAGGCAGTTTCGGGAATATCTTCCTCACGAATTTTCAACTGATGATACCCGGATCTTAGGTCGATCTTCGAGAACCAACTAGCTCCTTGGAGCTGATCAGATAAGTCGTCGATCCTTGGTAGAGGGTACCGATTTTTATCACAGTGAGTTTATTCAATTTACGGTAGTCGATGCACATCCGCATGCTACCGTCCTTCTTCTTGACGAACAGGACCGGGGCACCCCAAGGCGAGATGCTCGGTCGAATGAAACTCTTGTCCAGGAAGTCTTCCAACTGAGCCATAAGTTCTTTCATTTCGTTTGGTGCTAGACGATAAGGGGCTCGAGCAACGGGTTTTGCACCCGGCACAAGGTCTATCTGGAACTCGACCTCGTGATCCGGCGGCACATCTGAAAAATCATCTGGAAACACATCTGGGAAATCCCGATCAATAGGAACATCACCGACCGTAGCCACCTTGGTTTTCACGTTTATAGAATATGCCAGATACGCCCCGCACCCCCGCTGCATCAGTTTCCCTGCCTTAAGCATGGATGTGGTAAGTGGTGTCGCACCATTCCGATCATCGAATACCATAATTTGGGTCCCATACGGGGCCCTTAGACGGACAAGTTTCTGACCACAATTAATCTGAGCATCGACACTAGCAAGACAATCCATCCCATGCACCACATCGAAAAAACCCAACGGCATCAAATACGGCTGCACCGGAATCCCGAAAACTCGATGGAACAACCCTGAATAGCCCTAGACACGGAAACGGACTTCCCTACGGTGACCTCAACCTCAAACACATCGACTACACGCTTAGGTAATTATTCAACGTGGAACAAAAAGCGGTAGACTCAAAACTTCTACTGGCACCCGAATCAAATAAGACCGAAGCCTGTAATTCATCAAGTAAAAAGGTATCTAGGATAACATTACACTCCTACTTAGCTAAACCGTTACACATACATTCTTGAAGTAGCGAAGAATTTAAGCGGTCAAGTACAAAGGAACCCAGAGTGACAGCATGCTACGCCTCAACTAAACAATTACGCGCAAAGTGTTCGAGAGGATGGGAAATGAACAGGAGAATTTAAGGGATGAGATGAACTTTAACGCTAACGACATGAGAGTTAGCCATATCCTATCCCTATAAGGACGGAACCCTAACATAGCCAGACACAAGAAGTATTTAGAACATGGAAGGTAATGGTAAACCGCTAATAATGTTGATCAAGTGTTATTAATTGTTCACTTTACCCGCCCATCCTAAGCACCCTCTGCCCCTAACCATATCAGCATCCCATCCTACACTTAAGCAATTATTCATGAACTGACATCTTAAACTTGTAAGAATGACAACATAATTAAAATTTACCTCTTGGCGTACAGCTACTCGTGGTTGGCATTTCTAGTCTCTTCTTCAATAGTTCGAGTCCAAGCCTCCAGAAATGCTCGGATCCCTCGAACCATGGCTCTGATACCAACTTGTAAGACGCCGAATCCCGGGAAACTTACAGTTGGTAATCTTATCCAAAATTCATACCAATTTAAAACCATGTAAAATTCGTTTTATTTAAAACCGATTCAGAGTAAATAACAGCGGAATAATAAGTATCAAGATTCCCAAAAACTTAACAAAATTTTAACCCATAGCAATTCATTTTATTTGAAAACCATATCAGAGTATAAAATCAGCGGAAAATCATAGGTACTAAAACAAGTTCCCCAAACCCGGGAACTATGCCCAAAACCAAAATTAAATAAAACTAGTAATAATTGAAAAGAAACAGTGTTCATCATTTAAATCCCTGACTAGATATGCCTTCAACCGTCCAAGTAGTCTCGAGCACGTTTAAGCGGTAAGCATCATCCTCTTAACCTGAAACTCACACTAACATACACACAAAGTCAGCTTGAGCTGAGTGAGTTCAAGTTTTAGTAATTGACATTTATATAAATCATTCCAAGAGTTTAAAATATAAAATGGGATATGAACAATTAGGCCGTAATAAACAATAAGTCGTCATACTTATATATCTATATAATTATATCCCTATACATAACATCCAAGTAATAACATCAGGGTCGAGCATACGTATAACCCAAACACGTAACATTCCATCCAAGTAATAACATCAGGGTCGAGCACACGTACAACCCAAACACGTAACATTCCATCCAATGTATGCAAACACAAAGTAGGCATGCGCAAATATCCTTAGTCGATAATGACTAATTAACATCGCCAATTATTTGGCATAAAGTAACACTTGTATAAACATACGTACAAACATACATAAATATTATCCCAAGGCATACTCTATACAAGTAAGCCCATAAAAAATAATTTAAACGGTTCATCAAGCAAAATCAGTTCGGTGTGTATGCTAGGCCAAAACATGATGAGTGAAAAGGGGCATCATGAACTCACCTGTCATAAGGCACGAAATCACCACGAGCTAGAGAACCCCTAAGTATCCCCACAACTCAAACGCCTGTCGGTTTACATACGATCATTACTAACGATACCGAAAGGACTCGTTTATCCTACGAGATATTCTAACATGGTTCTAGTTACCTAAAGTCTCGACCTCATCAAGTTAAATTAAAACAGCCCCCAGAGGCCTTATATTTACCAAAACGACCCATAGTTACTCCCGAGAACAAAGAATTCCCAAATTACCCCCGAAAGCACTGGGTGAGACTAACATGCGCGTTTAAATGTTGTTTAGGCAATTAACATCCATATCAGCCCCGTGTGGACCCAATATGATAAATTCACAGCCAAAAAGTCCACACGACACTACACGAGTTGAATGGGTCGGTAACCCGCAAGCACAACGCACCAACTATTCAATAAATGCGAATTCGCGTTGTACCGACCCGATTGAGTAACCGACAACCAATTCAACCCCATTACCTTTAAAAATCAGTTTCTTACAGCCCACAAATCATACCGAGGCTACAACATTCGAATTGGTTGTTAGTTCCCTTAAACAACGCGCTAGACATCACAATTCACAAATTAGTCAACCGAATACTAGTTTTCAAGCTACAACTAGTTGACCAATCAAACAAACACCAATGCACATGATTTTAAAGTATGTTATATGGGACATACCTAGGAAGATTGTGGTGCAAACACCTCAGCCGAAACAGCCCCGAAACTGCCCCATTGGATAGCCACACGGTAAGCCTAAAACAAGCGGTTTAACAATCTATACGCGATGTATAAGGATGGTTTAAGGTGTAAAAGACTAGAGGGGACATAAGACTAACCTTGAATTGAAGTTTTACATCCTAATATTGGCTGAAAAAAAAGAAAAACGAAGGCTTGGGGGGCTGCTCTAATTCTGATTGGCAGGTAGGGGGGGGGGGGGTTTAGGGTTTTATGATATTTTATAACATGTTACACTCTAGCCCCTCCAGTTGAAACAAAGTAGCAACTTGGCGGAAAAGTTAATTAGCTTAACGAACCGGAATGACGGGAAAGCCTCCGAGGAATGTCGGATAAATCCCGAGAGGTGTACATACTTTACATGCATTAAATCACTTAACTGAAATTAACGGGCGTTACACTCTCCTCCTTATAAAGAGCTTCCATTTCTTTCTTTGTTTCCATGTGGGATGAAAGTTCCTTTCTTTATTTATACCCATGTGAAGTGATTACATTTTCTTCCATCCTTCCATATGGAATGGAACTTGTTACTTTCTTAACATGAGATATATTTGTGTTTTTCTTATCTCATTCGTCCCATTACTTATCTTGAAAATTATTTTCAATCATTCAACTTTTAAAGTTCTCATATTTTGTCAAAAATAATTATGGGATTTTCAAGGATATTACATCCTCCCCACCTTGAAATGAATCTCGTCTTCGAGATTCGCTGACTTAGGTTTTGGATGATTAGATTCTCTCTAATCTAATTCTCGAGTTTAACTCTGAGTTGATGAATAGTTGAAATACTTGAATCATTGCATCTTAATTGATATTATCAGTCAATAGTTCAGAATATCATAAGTAATTATAAATTGCTAAACACAGTGGCTAGTTGTGTTTAATTATTTATCTTACCTTTTGTATTCTAAATATTTACTAATGTTAACTAGAATGCCTCTTGGATGCAGTCTATCGAATCCTTTTAACTTATTCACCTTATTAACTTTTAAGATACTTCTACGTGTCCCACATTGTCCTTTGCTTTTATTAACTTGACGGATTTTTTCCGTTTTTATCCATCGGTTATTTCTTTGAACTTTCAATGTTCATACAACCGATTTTTCTTTGAATAAGACATACAAATTTTTATTCCAATTTAATGCATCCTTTCCTTTATTTCATCTTTCTATATATGATGGATTATATTGAACATACAATCTCTTTATGTTTCGAATAAATTTTGAATAGTCTCTTTAATGAATATAAGTATTCTTGTGCAAAGACATGATCTGTATGCTAATATTTTTCTTTATTTACATTAGGGATTTAAAGACCCTATTACGTTACAAAACTTCTCGTTTAAAACGAGTTTACAAACAGTTTATAAGAGCTAACTTAACTATTAGGTATTTCTAATGCCTTGGATTTCGCACATTCATTTAGCATACTCTTATCTGCTTCTATTCTTGATCTCTAAATGCTTCTTGTGTGTTCAACATGTTTATTCTGGCGCTTCCTTTCTTGATTATGCTTCCACTTGCATTATTTGTCTTTTTCGGACACTCTGTGCTAAAATGTCCATTCTCTCCACAGTTGAAATATACAACTGTCTTTCATCTACAATCATTTTCAGAATGACCAATTTTCTTGTAGAAGGTACATATGATTAGTGAATTAGTTTTGGGAATGTTAGTTGATCTCAAACATCTCCCATTGTGTCTCATTCCACAGTTCTGACAGATTGGTCTTGTGAGTTTAAATGACACTTCCTCCTTTTCTTTATTTTTATTCATTCTCTTTACCTCCATTTCTTTTTCCTTTCGCTTCTCATTCTTATCTTCCTCTTGATTTCTAATAAGACCATTCATAAGATAACCAGCAAATTCCATGGCTGAGTCAGCAGTTTGTGGTAGATTGGATCTCACCATATCTCTAATTTCTCGAGGCAATCCCCAAATATACCGGGTCACTTTGTTGTATTCAGGTGTTACCATATGTGGTACCAGTATACAATACTCATGAAACTTAGTATTGTATTCTCTGAGATTAGTGCCTTCCACTTTGTGATTTAAAAAGTTGGTTTGAATAATATCTCTTTCATGCATGGGACAGAACCTTCGTATTACAAGCTCTTTGAATGCTTCCCATCCCATTTGGTACAAGATTTCTCTACCCTTTGTCATGATAAGGTCATTCCACCATTGTAGAGCTTCAACCTTGAATAGTTGAGACGCGTACTGAATCTTTTGAATCTCAGTACATTGACTTATAATGACGATAGACTCAAGCTCCTCAAGCCATCATAATGCTGATATGGCACCTTGATCACGATGAAATTCTTTTGGTCCATAAACTTGAAAATTCTTGAAATTACATCCTTGAATTACTAACTTATTCTTGAAATTACGATTGAAACTGTTATCAGTGCTAGAACTATGAACGCTTTCTTCATGATCAGTAGTATTTCGGTATGGATGAGGTCTAACAGTTTTGTTTGAATGAAAAGATTTACTTTTATGTGATCCTCCTTTCATTGCATCGATGAGAGGAGTGATTGCATTATGATTCATTTCTTGTACTTTGATCATAAATTGCTCGGAATCTCTTGGGCATGTTCTGATACTTCTCTGTTGCTTCTTTGATTTGAAGCTTCATCATTGTTCTCTTGATTGATTGGATTCGACATTCTGTAAACAGAATTTATTTAGTAGGAAAGAAATATATTATTGATAATAAACGTTCGCAATAATTGCGTGATATTGAAATAGACGATATAGGTATGGAATATCTATTTATGCTATGTTTAATGATTTTGTAGTATTTCGAGAGAAATTATAAAAGATCTCTTGTTGACTCTTCCTTTTATTTTCTTTGGTCTCCAATATCTCTTTCTTGAGATTATCTATATCATATAAGGCACAATCTCAATGCTTTCACATTGATTGAAGAATGATGTTAGGATAATCGTGTGAATGACAAATTCATGTATCTCATCACCACTATGTGATTTTCTGAATATCTTTGTTTTTGAATAAGCAAACTTTGAGAATTTCTCTTAATTCTCTTTCTAAGTCTATTCTTATTAAAATATTTTATCTGTCGTTGACTTGGAGCAAATTATCTTTTGGAATCTATCCACCTGGACCTTTCCTTAATCCTATTGATGGATCTTCTTCTACTTCCAATTATATCAGAGATATTACTCGGAGAATTTGTGCTTTCTATTCTTGACATACTACAATAAAAGTTTAAAAATAAGTTCAATATTCGGGGAAATTTAAAACATATCTTTTATTCATCTTATAGTAGTTACAAGAGTGCACAAAATTATTATAGCTACACTTGTTTATAGTTATTACTCTTCTTATTATCTATTTCTTCTAGCGGACAATCAATTTCTTGATCTTGTTGTCCTTCTTGGTATTCTTGGTTGTTTCCTTTTCTTTTCCTTTTTCTTTTTCTTTTTCCTTCTCTTCTTCAATCTCTATTCCGTTGAGCATTGCTTCGGCTATTTTTGTAACATCGACTCCATAACATGTTGAATCATCTCTGATGTACATTCCTTCATAATCTGTGCTTCAGCGTTCATTGTGAGGATGAGCAAAGTAAGGGTCTTGATTTATCGGATAATTTAAATATTCCTGCCCCTGAGGATTTTCTTCCTGATCGGTCATTATTCCTTTTTCCTTTTGACTTTATTGATTTCTGGGAACTACTTGATCCACTTGATCTTGTTCCCTACACATCTTGTCTTCGAATGACATGGGCTAGTGGGATCTTGGAATCGAAGGAATCTGAATTTTCCTCCATTGAGGTCTGATATGAGTCTTCACTACTAGATATAGGGATTGGAAGTAAGGCTGTCCCTATACACCGTTTTCCTTTACCTGACGGAGGTCGAAATGATCCTTGGCTGGATTGACAATCAGACATCTGTACGATGTTAGATTGGGAATAGGATTGTGTTCCTATCTTATCTGTAATAGTTTTACTTACGCTTTACATACTTTTATTTAAGTACCTATCAGTTAAAGTATGACAAGATTGAATCTTGTGTTTAATCATTCAATGACTATATCAGTTAATATTCTTAATTGAATATCAATATTTTCAGCATAACCTTATTTCTGCTCAAAGCCTAGGTATACTCAATAACTAATTCGCTAAGAATGATGGCTCTGATACAACCTGTCACACCCCGACATAGGGCCTAGGCTTGACACCCGTGGCTAAGGAAACCCAAACCAGATCTGATCCTTCATGCGAATACTACCACACGCGAAATACTTTGGACGCGAACGTGCGAATTTCATGAATTCGCATCACATGACATGCGAATCCCCGTGCGAAATTCCGACGTGCGAATCTGTCACACCCGGACTTAGGGCCTAGGCATGACACCCGTAGTTGGTACTTGTTTTGAAAATATATCAGAGTTGCGGGTTATTAGCGGAAGTCTTTGATTATAAGTAAAATATTAATTTATTTTGAAAATCTCTTGGATAATAAATATCCAAGTATTTGGTCTACGAACCTTGTTTACACTATTTATTTATTAAAATTGAGCCATCTCCATCTACGAGAATCTAACTCCATGAATGACTCTTACGCCTTGCTATCTGTACTATGCTTTTTTTCTTGTAATGAGGGGAAAAATACGTCAGCGATATGCTGGTGAATCGTTGGCTCTGAAAACATTTTGACAGACAAGATAGTTTTGGAACAAACTTAGCAGAAACATCTCTTATTTCTGGGAACTTGTGCCACTTCTATACACACATAATTAGGGTTCTCCAAGAACTAATGCCCGTTGGAGAACTTTCGTTATGACAGTTAAGCCTGCGGCCACATAGCCTTGATTGAAAGACTAGACGACTATGTTTGGATCCAAACATATGTGTACTCGGTCTGAGTTGCTTTTATTATCTATCTTGTGACTTAGGGATCATGTAATCCCTTACCATTTAGATATCACGTAATCTCTTATTTGATTGACTATTTAAGATACACAACCTGTCTATCTTAATGACTGACTGAAAAATGTTTAACGTATTCACCTGTGATTGTCCTTTCTGAATGATGTGGTGATCTCGTTTGAAAACCTTTGTGAATGATGATTGATCTATATACAATAAAATAAGTTTATACAAATAGCCAGATCGCCTTTTGATCCGTCTATAGACCTTTAGTCTGGTTTTGATAGCTTTAAAACCTTGCCTAATCATTTGTTTGAATAAAATATTTAGACCTGTAATCTTTTCATTTGTTTACAAATCATGTGTTGAGTTTCTTCTTCATAAAGAAACATCTATTGATAGGTTTCTTTTTCAAGAAGAAACTGTAAGACCCCGAATCCCGGGAATCCTACAGTTGGTAATCATATCCGAAAATTCATAAAAATTTAAAACCAAGAAAATTCGTTTTGTTTAAAACAAGTTCAGAGTAAATAACAGCAGAATAATAAGTATCAAGAATCCCAAAACTTAACAAAAGTTTAACCCAAAACAATACATTTTATTTGAAAACCGGTTCAGAGTATGTAATCAGCAGAAAATCATAAGTTCTAAAACGAATTCCCAAACCCGGGAATTAGGCTCAAAACCAAGTTTAAATATATCTAGTAATAATTAAAAGAACATCTTTCATTACTGAAACGCTCCGACTAGATATGCCTTCAACCGTCCAAGTAGCCTCGAGCATGTCCAAGCGGTAAGCATCTTCTTCCTAACTTGAAACTCACACTAACATACACACAAAGTCAGCTTGAGCTGAGTGAGTTCAAGTTTTAATAATTTAACATTTATAATAATCATTCCAAGAGTTTTAAGATAAAACGGGATATGAACAGTTAGGCCATCATCAACAATAAGTAGTCATACTTATATACATATACATCTATATGATTATATCCCTATAAATATCATACAAGGAATAACAGGGTCGAGTACACGTACAACCCAAACACGTAACATCTCATCTAACGTATGCAACACAAGGTAGGCATACACAAACATCCTTAGTCGATAACGACTAATTAACATCAGGGTCGAACACATGTACAACCCAAACACGTAACATCTCATTCAACGTATGCAAACACAAAGTAGGCATACGTAAACATCCTTAGTCGATAACGACTAAATAACATCGCCAATTATTGGCCATACAATAATATATGTATAAACATACGCACAAACATACAATAACATCATCCCAAGGCCTACCCTATACAAGTAAGCCCATAAAAAATAATTTAAACGGTTCATCAAGCAAAATCGCTTAGGTGTGTATGCTAGCCCGACCATAAAGTAACATATGTATAAACATACATATATATATTACTCTAAGATATACCATACTACAGGTAAGCCTATGGGCCATAAGGCATCACATGTGAATACATACATAATTAATCTTCCAAACATACCATATTACAAACAAGCCTATGGGAAATCGTTTAAACGGTTCATCATGTGAAATCAGTTGGGTGTGTTTGCTAGCCCAAAACTTGAAAAGAGTAAAAAGGGCATCATGAACTCACCTGACACAAGGCACGAGTTCACCACGAGCTAGAGAACCCCTAATTATCCCCACAACTCAAAAGCCTGTCGGTTTACATACAAATGTTACTAACGACACCGAAAGGACTCGTTTATCCTACGTTCTAGCGTGGTTCGAGTTACCTAAAGCCTCGACCTCATAAAACTCAATCATAAAAGCCCCCAAGGCCTTACATTCACCAACACGACCCTTAGATACTCCCGGGAATAAAGAATTTCCAAATTACCCCCGGAAGCACTAGGTGATACTAACACGCGCGTTTAAGAGTTGTTTAGGAGATTAACATCCAACTCATCCCCGCGTGGACCCATTATGATAAATTCATAGCCAATGAGTCCACACGACGCTACACGAGTCGAATGGGTCGGTAATTCGCAAGTACAACGCACTAACTATTCAATAAGCGAATGCGCGTTGTACCGACCCGTTTGAGTAACCGACAACCAATTCAGCCCCAATACCCATAAAAATAATTTTCCAACAGCCCGTACATTAACCCGAAACTATCCGAACTAAATTGGTCATCACTTACTTCATCCCTCGCGTTAAACGCAACAAAACACTATTCTAGCCAACCGAAAACAATCTTTCAAACTACAACTAGTTGACCAATCAAACGAACACCAATGGATATAATTTTAAAGTATGTAGTACTAGACATAACTAGGAAGATGTTGATTCAAAAACTCACTTCAAACAGCCCCCACAAGAACATAATTGAACATCCACCGGTTAAGCCTAAAACGAACTTATCGATCAATAACAAGTAAAACGTGCAGATTTTAGCATGCGAAGATGCATTTAATTACATAGGAGAACCTTTTAAATAATTTATGAAATGTTTACCAGATTTTAATAATTGTCTTTGGTTTATAAAAATATTTTTATTATATTTTTCCAATGGACACAAAAATCATAAAAATTCCTCCAACACAGAAGGGTATGTGCAGCTATTTCAGTGCGCAGCAAAATGGTTTTATTTTTACAAAAATCATTACCCAGCCAAATTAAATGATTCCAATTGGGTTTGGTTCCTATCTCAAAACACTAACTTCCAGAAGTGAAACCAACCAATTTGGACTTGTCGAAAAAGGGTTATGATGTCGGGAAGACAAACCAGAATCCGTCATCCCGCATCAGCTTTGACACTCGATCTTATAAAATCATAAAAGCATTCAAATCTCTTCCAAAAATTACATATTATACCTTTTTGGAAACTAGACTCAAAGTAGAACATCATAGAAACAAGAATAGATCAAAAACAATATATTTTCATCGAGTTACAGACCGAACAATAAACGAGTACGAATCTGTCAGAAATCGTTATAACCAAACTCAACCCTAACGACCAATAAGCGCGTTTATATGATCAATTAAGGTGTAAAAGACTTGGGGGAACATAGAACTAACCTTCAATTGAAGTTTTATGCCCAACACTTGGCTGCAAAAAAATAAAAATCGGGGCTTGGGTGCTGCTCACTTCCGATCGGCAGGTAGGGTGGGGAGGGAGCTAGGGTTTTTTTTTTGTTTTATGTTATAATATAAAATGATACACTCTAGCCCCTCCAATTTGAAGGATAAAGCAACTTGAACGAAAAGTTTAATGAATTTAACGTAACGGAAAGACGAGAGGGCCTCCGAGAAAGGCTAGATAAATCCCGAGAAATATACATACATTACAGACTTAAATTCCTTTAACCGGAATTAGCGGGCGTTACAGAAACAATGAATTGACTATAACCCTGGTATGTAAAGTCTTACGTTTCTTAGTTGTGAAGAAACTACCATATCTTCTTGTATGTAAAAACTTATGTTTCTTAATCATGAAGAAACATTATTTTAACTATAACGTTTGCATGTATAAAGTTATTGTAAACATAATTATGATCAAGATTTTGGGCTATACCCCTGACTATGGTCTAAGCCATATAATATAATAATAAAATAATATTTAGGCAGAACCCCTCCCTTACGCGTATTGAGGCTCAATTCGTCGAAACTTCGGGGCTTGGAACGCATTACGAGGTCGGCACGTAAACTGAGGCTAAATGTGTGTATAGTGTGTGATTTATGTGTGAGTTGGGAAGTGCCGTACCCCTCCCCTTTTTTAGCTGATTTTGGGAACCAACACGTAGCGTGATGGTCACTTCTATTGGGGCATCGCGTAACGCGATGTCTGGGTATGACGTGTGGCATGCTGACTCAGCCTAGCGTCTTCCACGTGTCCCCCCTTCGCGACACGTGTTTGGTGACTCATACTACTCCATCGCGTAGCGCTATGGTCTTGGTCCTGGTTTCATCGCGTAGCGTGATGGGTTCCTGGATACAGATTTTCACTTTTGGTCCATTGTCTTTTATTAACTTGTCACTTCTTGGTCATACTTCCATTTTCCAAAAATACTAAAGCGGCCCTTGGCAATGCGAGGTGCGAAGTGCAAAGTGCGCCATCAAAGCGCCACATTACGCCCATTGTTCGAGTCCGTGTCCGAGCCCGAAACCGTTTGCGTAAGCATCGGGTGCTCCGCACCCTCCGCTAGGACTATGGAGTGTGATTAGTCACATTAAAACATTTCTATGGAAACTCTCTTCCTTATAAAGAGCTTCCATTTCTTTCCTTGTTTCCATGTGGGATGAAAGTTCCCTTCTTTATTTATACCCATGTGAAGTGATTACATTTTCTGCCATCCTTCCATGTGGGATGGAACTTCTTACTTTCTTAACATGAGATATATTTTTGTTTTTCTTCTCATTCGTCCCATTACTTATCTTGAAAATTATTTTCAATCCTTTAACTTTTAAAGTTGTCATATTTGGTCCAAAATAATTATCGGATTTTCTATGATGTTACAGAATCCCTTGCCCACAATTAGATTAGTTGCTAACTGTGGATGAATGTCGCCGGTGGGGGCCGGTGAATGCGAAGGGAGGAAGGAGGCCGATGGCAGTGGTGGCCATGGTTAAGAAAGGAAGAAGGAGAGAGATGTAAGGTGTAAGTGACGGGGGTAGGGTCCATGGGTCGCCGGAACTAGGAGTGGCGGTGTGGTGTGTGGCCGGAGATGGAAGGGTGGCGGCTGAGAAGGTGCAGGTGGGGTAAAGGTGAAGGTGAAGGGGGCTAGGGTTTTCTTTTATAAGGTGTAAATAGGAGGGACCATTTTTGTAAATATGCATTAGTTTTAATAATAATAATAACAAAAACAACAACAACAACAACAACAATAATAATAATAATAACAATAAACTAAAAGTATAAGTTAGATATGAGAACTAAGACGAAACCCGAACCCAAGATCCGACTCGTTTAAAGACCCGCGACCCGCCCCAAATAAAGGAATGTGAGTTGAAGTTGAACCAAACACAAGAGCCCACTCGTTAAAGAAATAGAATTATTAATGGAGTTAAGTATTAACCCTACACGACCCAAACTCGCTTAAGGAAACATAAACTTGTAAATGAGTTAAGAACGTGAGTTAGTAATAATGAAGTGAATATAATATAAATATATAATAACAATAAATAAGGTTAAGTATATTAGATTAATATGAACGAATAAAGAAGGTTACATGTCGGTTCAGTTAACTTAAAAGTTAACCCCGTTAACTTAATGAAAATAAATAGCAAACAAATATATAGGATTAATATATGTTCATTATTAATAGTCAGTCGGGCATAGTTGAAGAAAGGCAATACAATTAACTCTGAGCGGAGCGGACTACAGATGAGTTCTAGCCCATTTCTCTGTGACTTTTTTTGGGGTTGTGTGCATACTCTTATGTGATAGTTAATACACTTATCCTAAGTTTTAAGTTTATGATTATTTATTTATTGTTATTATTAATCGTTATACAAATGTGCCTATATAAATATAATTATTAAATATACAATTGAAAGATGTGTGAAGTATGCACGCATGATAGGAAACATAGGAAGTAATGTATGGAAGATTGACGGGACATGTATAGTTGTATGGTTAAACGAGATAGAAGGGACCAGACCCTAATATTATCTGAGATTGTGATAGAAGGAACCAGACCCTAAAAATATCTGAGATAGTAGGGACCAGACCCAAATAATATCTAAGATTAGAGGGACCGGACCCTATTAATATCTGGGATAGATGGGACCAGACCCTTGCAAATATCTGATATTGAGGGACCATACCCTAATAATATCCGAGATAGTAGAAGTAGGATAGTTTACGGTATACTTTATGAAAGTAGGAAAGAAAGTGTGTAAATACGTATGTATGTACGTAAAGTATAAATGAATGAGTAATAGAAAGTAAAGTACGAAATACGTATCTCCGGACGAGTATAAGTATGGACGTGAATGTATTGTATGTTAATTGATTTACTAGTACTCGCTCAGCGTAGCTGACTTTTAGTATGCACGCAGGTGAGTAGGATGAGACATGTTGCTTAGAGTGGGACATGTGGCAATAAGAGGAAGATTGGCATCGCTATGAAGAAGAATCTCGTGTCGTTTATGTTTTATGTTCAAGACTTATGTTACTTCTGTTTAAGACAAAGTGATTATGTTATGTAAGAATGGTTGACTTTTTATTCCACGAAATGTTTTAATTAACTCTGATTTTCCGAATTATGTGAATGAATAAATCCAACCAGCGAGAAAGTAGGGCACCCGGGCTCGGGGACCTTACATTAAGTTTTAACCACCACAATATCAAAAGAATTTATCTTTGTTGATTTAAGTCAAATTTTAATAAATTTTTTCTCAAAAATGTTAAGTGTTTGCATATTTTACTTATTGAACATGTTTTTTGAAAAGATAAGTATGTCCGAGCATACTTGTGTTCTTAAATGATTATTCTAAGTGTTTCGAGCATACGTTAACTGATTCGAGTAAATTCTGCTCCTCGAGCACATCCTTTATGGATTTGAGCATAAATGATACATACTCGACCTTTAGTTGCCTTGTGAAATTTGTTAAGTATATTTGAGTATGCATTGATATATTACTGATTATCTTATTTGTCTCGATTATATATTTTAAGTCATGTGCACACTTTGTTAATCAAGCATACTGACTATAGTTCTAAAACAAAGTTGCTTAAACTATTTCATATTTTCAAGTAAAGTCTCTTCTACGAGCAAACTTCAAAATCATATGTGTTAGAATAGGATTTGCTATTTAGAAATTGTGCTAAATCATTGATTTGAGCACTTCTTAGTTCTCGAGCAACCTTGTATTCGAGCATGCTAGCTTACATTTTATACTAAGTTAATTTTCTAAGACTTAAGTTTGATCGAGTATGCTTGTAACTTGTTTTCGAGTATACTTGAGCACAATTTTTCTTGGCAATTTGCTTGAGCACAGTTTTGAGTGTATTTAAATAATTTTAAATGTATTTTGGCCTTTTGTTGGTACAAAACAAAAAAGAATTTTGACATTCACTACTAGACAACCATTTGGTATAAAAGGGGGACTTAGAAATTTTTTCAGCACTTTTCCTTCTCCTCCTCAAATTCTTATCTACTCGTGCCCTAAAAACACTCACGCTCGCTATCCATCAAACTATTTGATAATCTACTATTTAATTCTGACTTGGTAAGTATCTGATTATTGATTTCCGACACCTAATCACTAGGTTAGGGTTTCGATTTTTCTTTTTACTCATCAATTTGTTTTTTGTGTAGGTTAACAAATTGTCGAAGAGCAGGTTTCTAAAGACACATTCTTTCTTTATTATCACTTTAATACAACCTGATTATATCTTCAAAAAACTAATATTTCTTTGACTATGTTCTTTGTTTTGCAGATATAATGGCATACAAATTTGAACCAAAGCATAACATGTGCTCCCTGCTCGAAATATATGATGAAAGTTAAGAGCTTGCCTTAATGATAAATTGGCTAAATCAATCCAATCTCCGATTTGCTCTAACAGAAAACCCTACCGTCTACAGAAATCATATATAGGATTTATGGGAGTTAGCAGAGTATGCTGACGATGTGAATGGTAAAAGAATCGAAGCCACTGTACTGGGACAAGAGGTTGAGATTACCGAGCAGTCTTTACGAGCACGTTTGCAACTACATGACAATTTTGAAGAACAAGTATCCTATTCTTAGATGAGACTGCTGAGAATCTTTCAGGAAACCATGGGATATCAAGGCAATATACATGAAGGTCAGTTTCAAAAGGTCGTGTTCCCACTTATCTGCAGGTTCCTAAATCATCATGTTATACAAAGTCTGTCCTTAAGGAGAGGCACATGGACATTGCTGAGTAGAGAGCTTACCTCTGCTACCGTAGCAATTCTCTACCGAAAACCTTTCAACTGTTCCCGAATAAGTTTTCAATGATTGGTAACAAATGCACAAAGTAATCAACGAGACAAATTTTTGATGTATCCCAGGTTCATAGAGATTATTCTCAATGCTGAGATTCAAGATTTAGCAAGAACTGGTGCAACATTGAAACTACAAGATCCAAATGTGTACAAAAGGATAAGCAGACAGGCTTTTACAAGCCAATTAAATCCCAACATTGAATTTGATATTTTTGCCTTGGTTATTAAATAACCAAATGGAGGTAACAGAGGTTTCTGCCTCACCTGAACCTAAGGTTGAGGGGGAAGAAGATGAAGAAGCAAGTGAATCAGTTAGTGATGATGATGACGACGACGACGATGATGATGATGTTGATGATGATGCCAATGATGGTGATAATAATGATGATGATGACAATTCTGAGGTTGATATGACCGTTCATGATGAAAAAGGTGAGAATGAAGTAGAGATTAAACCAACTGTTAATGATGAATTAGAGAACATGGAAGATGCTGATCTTGTTGTCAATAAAGTAACACAAGAAATACATGTTAAAACACCACCAATTTCATTAGACCATGTTCAACCACATGAACAATACATTACTTCACCACCCCGCTCACCTTTACAACATGAGAAATGCACACCTGAACCCAATTATGAACCCTTCCATGAACCATATATTCCTACATCACTCACTGAACCAATGACTGAACAATATCTCTCTCACTCAGAACCAGAACCTGAACTTGCACTTGAATCGTCAAACTCTTCAGAACTAACTGATGCTTATACATCCCTACTTTAAAGAAACTTTGATTTAGTAACTAAAAACTATGATTTGAGACAAAGAAATCAAGCTCTTGAAGAAGCCCTAAATGCTGCACTTCAAAGAATTCAAACCCTGGAGCAGCATGAGGTTGAGAAGACCTCAAATGCACCAAAACAGGGGGAGAATATTAATATTGATGAAGCTTTAAGCTCTATTGGTTTAATTTATGATGAAAGTGAAAAAGAACCATCATAACCAAATGCCTTGAACTTTATTAATGATATTTATGGCATTTCTGATGAAGAAGCAGTGGTTGAAAATGCAGTAGAAATTGTAAATGAAGAGGGTATTAATGAGGAAGATAATATGGAGGTTGTAGATGATAAGGTTGTGAATGCAGAAAAGATCGTACATGAAGAGACTGTAAATGAAGAGATGATGAATGTAGAGAATGAAGCTGTTAATGAAAAGGACGTGAATGCTCCAGAAGTTGATCTTGATATGGAAACTTTATATGGAGATCTTGGTCATTTAAATGAAGATGGCCCTGATTTGGATATACTATATGGAGACTTTGAAAATATGTCACCATTAGTATTCAAAGAAGTTAGTGTGGATGAGGATGTTGAAAATTGTCCTCCACATACTCAAAGTGAAGATATACCAGAACCTGAAGGTCCTGAAGATGTGGAGAGGAGAAAGATGAATGACAAAGTAGTTGCCATGAGTGAAGATGACTTGCGGTCTTTAAATATTCCAAAACCAACATTTGGTGATTAGTTCCTATATACTGATGATTCATTAACTAAAGCCAAAGTTTAGCTTGAAAACAGAGTCAAGTTATTGAATGAAAGGAAATCCTTAAATGAGCTACTTTCAGAAAAAGAGTTGGATGAGTAGAGGATCCATATGGAACAAATTGAACTATAGAAGAAAATAAGGGAAGAAGCACAAAGGCGGAATGAAGAAGAAATCCCTCAAGAGATCATTGAATCTCTAATTGAATTGAAGAAGAGAGGTGAAAATGAAAAAGTTGCAAAGAGAAATTTAGTAGAATCTCTTGAGATTGTTATCAAAGCTTTCCAAGATAATCCCAAAATTGCAGAAGACATAAATGCAGATGATGTGAGTGCAGAAGACCCCACAAATGAATTAAACAAAGATTTTGTGAGCATAAAGAAAAGGTAATTGAGAAAATTGTGGAATAAGTTAAAGAAAAGGAAAGAGAATTGCCAAAACATGTGGTGGTCTATGCTAGAAAAAGAAAAAGGCCAACTACAACTGTGCCTACTGATGATGAATAAGATTTTTGATAAATCAAGTCATAAAAGGGATGTGCATGATGAGACTGTTCAAGAAAAGCCATTAAATGATGAGCCCGTTGATGTCGTACCAATAACACAGGTGGCTCCTGAACAAAACACTTAGAATGTGCATAATGATGAAAGAAAAACTCTAGAGGCAAAAAGACAAAAATCAGATGATTTAAAAGCCAATGAGGGAAAGAAATCTACAGAGAAAATTGATGATATGGAGAAAGGAAAAGAAAAGGAAGCTGAACAAGAACCATTGAATCCAAAATCAATCAGGCATTTTAGACTTGGTGATGAGTACATGTGTGTGCGCATTGTACTGGATGAACCCGTTGAAAAAGAAAAGAAGACTGATAAAGAAAAGTTTGATATGCCTAAGCAAAATAAACCACACATTGGTGCATTAGATGATTTAATAGATGATGAAGATGATCATGTAGATGAAGAAAAAGAGCCAGTGGTTGAACACACTTTACCTCAGATTCATTTGACAAAGCAACACTTTGAAAATATCAGAGAAAGGCTAGAGGAGTTAAAGAGAGAAGATCCCAGGATCAAAGCCCTTTTGGGATATGGGATGAATTATGAAGAAATAAAGGAACTGAATGATGATGGTCTTGATTATCTATTAAATAAGAAGAGTGAAGAAGAGAAAATGAAAAGGGCAAAAGGAATAAAGAAATTGAAAGTCCGATAGAATTTCTAAAATCATGCAACTATAACCAAAAGTATGTGCAGAAAATGTTAACAAAAGAGATTGAAAAACTATATAAAGCTTTGAATATTAGAGTCGGTCAAAGAAACTATCTCATTAGATGCAATCATGATCCAGCCTATCTAATTAAACTGTCCTTTGAAGAGTTTGACAATCTATTAAGAGCAATTTCCATTAGAGAAGAAGAAGAAGAAGAAGAAGAAGAAGAAGAAGAAGAAGAAGAAGAAGAAGAAGAAGAAGAAGAAAGATTGAGAAATGCAAAGAAGGCAGAGGAAGAACTAGAAAAGAGGGAGAAAGTCTTAAAGAGGTATAGAGGAAAAACAAATTTTTAATAGAACATGGATACACTTATGATGTTGTTGAACTCATGTCAAAAAGGGAAGTTGAAGCAAAATTCCAACTTATAACAAAGAAACTTACCAATGAAGAAATGGTGACTGCACAAAGATCAAGGAAAGAAAAGAGAAAGAAGAAAGAGAGAGACTAGTAGCAGAAAGGGCACATTGAACAAAAACATCTGAAACCAAGAAGGACTCCGTATAAAAGCAGAAGGAGACCGACGAATCATTTTTATCAGATGATAGAGTTGAAATTTTGAAAAGACTATTGAATGCTAGTGGGATGAGTAATTAAGAATTTGACATATTCACAAAAGAACAATGAAAAGAAATTTATGAAAAAGGATTGAAGTTGTATATGAGGAGCTTAGAAGGGTTGAAGAGCTGAAAAGGGTGAAAATGACTGTACCAGAACATGTGATGGTAAAAACAGAGCCTAAAGATTTTCAGCCATATCTGGACAATGAATCAATCAGCATGATGACGTGAGGTCGAAGACTCACTCAAAAACTAAACCAAATACAACTAACTAGATAGCGGTAAGTGGGTGTCAAACACAGAGAGTTTGTGGAATGTGTGGTTACCAGTAGCTTAACAATTAAACTTGTATAATGTAAATGACAAAAGATAATTTTCAATTTGATTTTTGATTTGATTTTATGAACTAAAATAACTAAGCAAATAAATTGTAAACAATCAACTAAACAAGTATTCCTCTTGGAGTTCGGGTTATTACGCAACACTCTTGTTAAAGTTCAATAGATAAACCATAATATTTCGGTTTTGTTTCAATATAATTGCTTGCGATTAATCAAGAACTAAGTACTCGTATTCCTAGAACGCGAGGTTATTACTTGGTAATCAATCAATAAGTTTAACCCTAATTCCTTCTACTAAATCTCAATTGTCAACGACACCAAGAACGTATAGATTGAAATTAGGTTTAAACGATATGAACAATTTACAAACAATCACATAAACATCATGATTATACTAACAAAAAAATTTATATAATCAATCCAATGTTCAAGAACAATTAACATAAAGTGCATTGTAATAACCTTACATTCAAGAGAAACACCAAGGAAATTAGCCACACATGGCTTTGTTGATCATCATAACATCTAATGTCTTCATCAAAGGAATCAAAAACATCAAACAATGTTTACCAACACCAAATATGATAGTCTAGACTCCAAAAAACGTCTCCAATTGTTTCAAATTGAAAGATAGCCCAAAAGGCAAGCCAAAACAGCATATTAAACAAAACAAAACCCGGCAGTTACGATCGGACCGTGGTCCACGGTCTGGACTGTGGGCCATGGTCCCCTCCACGGTCACCAAAGAGGGCACGGTACGGTGCACTCTATCTCCTGTGTTCCACTTAAACCGTGGGCCACGCTGGAGCTTGTTTCCGGTTTCTTGTTTTCTTTGTATCTCTCTCATTCCAGCTCCATTTCCTTCACCATTTTCGCCTATAATCTTGTTGTTTCGTCCTTTACCTCCTTATACCTGCAATCACACAACATAGTGTAGTAATCCAAATCCTTGAAATTAACCATAAACGCATATAATTTAGCTAAAATTACCACACTTAAGGGTGGCTCTACAATCCACCTGTCACATTCCCACACTTAAACGTTGCTTGCCCTCAAGCAACACTTGAAACCACAATTGCTTTCAAAACACAACCACCAAACAAACCACACACCCAGCTCAGTCAAGGTCCCCAATCATACCCTATTCCCTCATTATTAGAGGTTTGCATTGGTATCATTTAGTATTATATTTAAAACATAGAATTTTAGTCAACCTTAACATGCTTTCGGTTTTTATTCATAGATAAGTCACCGTTTCTCATTAACTCTCTTATCGGTGATTGTTCCATGTATTTCAATAATACTCAATTCTCCTTGCATACGTTTGTACTACCATCAAATCTCCACCTATTCATGCTTTAACACAAATGCAAATTAAGCGGTCTTAAAACGGGTTGTAATGGGGCTAGGTGTAAAGGTATGGAATGGGAATATTGAAAGTGACTCACGTGATCCGAACCGGCTTGTTACATCAAAACTAAATAAACAATAAAATAAATTATATGTACACTACCAACTTGTATCACAAACTTGATACACATCACTTTGGATATTGAATCCCAATCTTTTTCTTCTTTTTCTCTTTTTTTTCATCATTTTTTTTCACATAAACCTAAACTTGCATATAAATATGAAATCCACTACTCTCTATTGATTGATATCAAAACAAATACAATTACAAAGAAAAATCTACCAAGTCGGATCGTCTCACAACATACATCGGGGTTAATTAAATAAGAAGAATAAGTCCAAATAGGTTTACTAAAGGAACCAACCCCCCGCCCCTCTCATTGCCCACGCTCATATGCGTAATGTATGAGTCCCGACCCACCCCCAAAACCCACACTCGCACTCATCCAGACGAGGCTTAAACCTAATTGCCTCTATCACTTTTGCACTTATGCGAAGCTAAGGTCTTGAAATGCATTAATAGCACAAGTTCTAACGGAGAATAACCAATCCATCACCGCTTTCCATTTTCCCAATACTCAAGTGAATATGGATATGTTATACGGGTTATTATACCGAAAGCATGTTAACTTTGACTAAAATACTTCTCAACCTCATTTCTTTTAAAAAAACAACTAAACAAACTTGACTTTAAGGGAATTATGACCATGAATGGGACCAAAACTTTACCCTGCTATCTTACCACTTTCCGGTGTTTTTCTTTCAATTGTCCTCTTTTTTTTATTTTTAATTTTTTTAAATTTTTAATGAAAAATTTCCCATCCCCACACTTGGGATACATTGTCCCCAATGTATGGTTTTGAGGAAGTAAAAACAAACAAAACACCACCTCTTTCTGTCCCGTAACATGAAGTCAAATGTTTCATCCTCCTCCCTTCCATCCAATTACTAAAACCGAAACACAAAATAAACTAATATACACATAATATACAGAACACATGCACCTGACATGACGAAGTCCCCCTCAATAGTAGGGCGGTTGTGGCGGCCCGAAGATGGAGGTCATGAAGTCCGAAAATTCACCAAAATTGAAAGCTCCACTTCCTCCGCTACTACCTTCTCTAGATGATGGTGGTGGTGGCTCCATTGACTGCATCGGGTCCACCCACATGGAATGATGCAATGGTGGTTCGGGATAGCGCATTAAACCGTCACATGGTGGGAGAGATGTGTAATCCACACTTGGTGGATCTGGAACAACCGGTTCACCGGCATGCCATTGATCATGCATTTTTCTATTTTTGTCATCCAAATAACGCATGTTCATCTCGTGTTCTCGCCCATAGGCTTGGGCACGGTTCCACATCTCTAACCGGTCATGCCTCTCCTTATCAGCTCATTCATGGTATGCATCCATAAATGTTTGATGGTCAAATAAAGCTCTAGATTCTTCCGACCAATTACCATACGTGGAACGCCTATTCCTTTCCACCACATCATTAATCGAACCCATATGGGCCCAATTGTCCCCATATGAAGCATATCCAGTCGAATAATCCCAACCCCCATGTTGGGAACTACTACCACCACCTGTCTCATTATCACCTCCCATCTCTACGTCATCCGTATCACTTGTTTCCTACACTATTTCTTCCGACTCTTCGTCTGACTCTGGTTCAATATCTTCCCTCAACACTCTGCATTTAACGTTTTCATTCTTCAACTGATGGTACCTCTCACCCTTTGTGTATTTCCATCCTTGATCCAAATCCTCCAACTTATGTTCCTTGAAATTCTTTGTTATTCCAACCGCACCATCTTGAATAACCCCATGATGCTTTAGCAGGGCTGTAATCAGGAATTAACTTTCTTCTATTACTTTCCTAACTGATCCAGAAGTTCATCATAACCAAATAACGAAAAGAAATAAGTGGGCCTCCTTTCATCAAAGCATATAAAATTGGAATATCGCTATTCCTGACTATTGAAATATCTCTCCTTGGTGGCACAATATTAGATAAGCAGATTATCATTAATAACCTTGCCTAATCTTCAATTCTCTTCTTTTGATACTTGCACTTGTTCGCCGACCCCCCTTCAAAACTGTTGATAGCATATTATGCCGTTGGGGATGTTTGTCGGGATTATCATACAAATTCTTGACTGAGGGGTACATAAAAAAATTAGAGGGGCTTTGCTATCAAACAAAGCAATATGATTAAATGTGTCAAAAGACATCACCACTTCAGTTCCGCCCACTGTACCAATCAACTTCATGTCTGAACCCTTTTAAATGCTGGGCACCTCAAGGTAGATACCCATTCCTCGATCTCCCTATCATATAACGTTCTCTCTTCATCATAACACTGAAGGGCAACTTCCAACCCTAATGCTTCAAATCTTTTAAACACGCCAAATGCTTCAAAACCCGAGTCGGTTACTTCCTTTCCACAGATAAATGCTTCGTTTCTATCTCTCAAAGTGCCCAATTTATCCCTAAACATCTCCGGTTTCCATTCCAGAGCATAGCTTAATAACACACCGCCCCTCCAATCGGGTTTAGGAATATGCACCCTTACCTGCTCTTGTTCCTCTTGCATCCTCTGTCTTCTCGCTTAGGCAGCTCTACCACTAGCGGAAGTAGCCTTTCCCTTTCCTTTGTCAGAATTTCTTCCCATCTCTACACAAAAATCACCAAAAATAAACCAAGTCAATTTAACATGTTCCTCCCCACACTTGCTTGTTACCATAGTTGTGGATAATCAACTCATTATTCAATTAACCAACATCTCGAAATTCCAATAAATGCTTAATTTTTCAATTTTTTAATATGAATTCATACTTTTCAAGCATCTATCTATTATCAAAAACTACAATGTGTAACCACTATAACCAAACAAGCAAGTGGGTCTATTCAAATCAATACTACCTCAACAATTATTGCAATATATATAAAAGAAATTGACAAGGAACATACCTCGGTTGATGTTTAGGATGATTAATTAGTACTCATTCCTAACAAGCAAGAAACCCCAAATTCCTTGAAATTTTAAAAATCCCACTTCCTCACAATTGAATTAAATCTTAGGAGTGAAAGGAACTAGGGTTTGTTTTGTTAATCTTCACGGAAAATACTCAAAATAGGATTAACACTATTAGGGTTTGGTGATTAATTGAAAGAGATGATATGAATTAGGGTTAAAGAAGAAGTTTTGAAGATGGAGAAGATGGTTGGTGAAATTTGTGGTTGATATATGTTGTAAATAAAAAATAAAACCTTTTTGTTACCTTGAAATCCGTCCATTTGCTGCAGAAGGAGCTGCACCGTGGGCCACGGTGTGAACTATGGTCCACGGTTGACCAAAGTCAATGAACCAAGCCAAGCCGGACCGTGGGCCATGGTGTGAACCGTGGTCCACGGTGAAGTTGAACCAGATTAGACAGAGTCCACCGTACCGTGGAGAACGCCTTAACCGTGTCCTACGCTAAGTTGACGGTCAACACCGTGGTCCACGGTGTACTATTTTTTTTCAAGAAATCAATATGGTAAAGAAATTAATTCAAAAGTATTTACAAACTAAAAATTCAAAATTAAAAATTACCCTACCCCCCATGAAAAACCCGAGTTGTCCTCAACACAGTAAAAAAAATCCATACGAATTTCCTCACACTTGAATCTGACACACTCCCGATGAGAAAGGTAATTTTAAAAACAAATTTGAACAAAAATTATATTACACTTTACAACAAACCTGGACTTTTACGCGGTGGAGCCATCCGGTGAGCTTAAGAGGAAACTCACCTTGTCATTGTCAAGCATGTTCACATCTTTCCCTCTAAGTAAGGTTTGAGATGATGTCCATTCACACTTATTTAACTTGACTTTGCATTTCTTCAATCTCCACATCACCAAACCTCCCGACTCTTATGATCACATACGGGCCCATCCATTTTCTTTTAAGTTTCTCGGGAAACAACTTGAGTCTTGAATTATAAAGCCACACTTTTTGCCCAACCTCAAATGTTCGTTTCCGTATTCTTAGCATCATGCATTGTTTTCAATTTCTCTTTATAATTCGAAGCACATTCATATGCCTCATCCCGGATTTCTTCCAACTCGTTCAATTTCAACTTCCTCAACTCACCGGCTTTATTGTAATCCATATTGACATTTTTAATTGCCCATAACTCCCGGTGAGCTACTTCCATTGGCAAATGACAACCCTTCCCATACACCAACCGATAAGGATTGGTACCAATCGGTGTCTTATAGCCGGGGCATTACACAACCCAAATGGCATCCATCTAAAAGCAAAGGTGCCATATGGATAAGTAAAAGTGGTTTTGTGTTGGTCATCGGGATGGATTGCAATTTGATTATAACCCGAATACCCATCCAAAAAACAATAATATTTTTGACCCGAAAGTTTTTCAATTATTTGATCAATGAATGGTAATGGAAAATGGTCTTTGGAGGTGGCGGTATTTAATTTCCTATAATTGATACACACTCGCCACCCGGTTACCGATCGGGTGGCGATTTGTTCACCCTTATCATCTTTTATTACCTGGATGCCGGATTTCTTGGTTACTACCTATGTCGGGCTCACTCATGAGCTGTCTGAAATGGGATAAATAATCCCCGCATCCAACCACTTGATTACCTCCTTTTTCACCACTTCCCGCAAGTTCGGGTTCAATCTCCTTTGAGTCTCTCTTGTTGGTTTAGCCTCCTCATCTGTAATTATTTTATTCATAACAACAGAAGGACTAATACCTTTTAAATCTGCAAGCATCCAACCAATGGATGCTTTATGTGCTTCCAACACCTTCACTAACGCTCGCTCTTGAGATTCCTCCAAATTTGAAGCAATGATAGTCGGGAGGGTTTCATTCTCCCCTAAGAAAACATACTTCAAGTTGCTTGGAAGCTCCTTCAATTCCACCTTTGGTGGACACTCCAAAGATGGTTTGGTATTCGAATTGATTTCCTTTGGCAAACTCTACCATTGATGTGTCCATGGTGGTCTTCCCTCTTGTAGAGCTAAAGCATCTTGTTTGTGTTCCTCCATCCGCAAAGCACACACGTGTACCTGTTCAAAATCATCACAAATACAAGCTTCAACACAATCCTCATCATATTCATGAGGATTACAATGATCTACCACCTCTGCCAAAAAACATTCTTCACCACTCAAAGAATTAGCAACGTTAGTAAAAACATTTAAACGCATTTTCTGGTTGCCAAAAGCCATATCAACAGTACCAAATCTACAATCAATGATTGCATGAGCAGTGTTCAAAAATGGTCAACCAAAGATAACATTTTGTTGTTGACTTGAGTCACCTGATGAATAATCCAAAACAAAAAAATCCACAGGATAATAAAAATCCTCTACCTTCACAACTACATCCCGTACGATTCCATGGGGAAGTTTGTGAGATAAATCAGCCAATACAACCGTGGCCCACACGTTTCAAAGGACCAAAGTCGTATTGGTCATATAAACCCCCTGGGAGAATGCTCACTCCGGCCCTAGGATCCAATAACGCCCTAGACATTTGAAGATCACCCACTTGAATATTAATTAAGGGTGTTCCCAGATCTTGAAGCTTAGAAGGGAGGTCTCCTTTTAAAACTGCACTTACCTGATCGGTTAAATCCACCCGTTTAGGCACTTTTTGTTGCCTCTTTTGAGTGCATAACTCTTTCAAAAATTTTGCATATGCTGGTACTTGTTTTATTGCTTCAAGTAAAGGTAAATTCACTTTAACCTGTTTAAACACTTCCCACATTTCCTCCTTTTGAGGACCCCATTTTAAAATTACATTTTTCTTGCCCGGGTCAAGCAAAGCCAAAGGAAATGGAACAACATTTGATTCCACCTCCTTGTTTTTATCATTTAAATTTAAGGCTTGACCCGAAACTTGTAATGGTTTCTCAAAAGTGACATGTTTAGTGGTTTTTTTGGTTTCAACTTCTTCATCATCACTTTCCTTACCCGTGATATCCTCCACTTCACCATCAACCAAACCCAATGAAAAATTAGCCTTATACTCTTTACCACTTCTCGACACACTAACATGATTAATAGGAACATTACGAGATGAGTTATGAGAAGGATTTACCTTGGTGTCACTTGGAAATTAACCTTTGTTTTTCTTCAATTCTGCCACCTCGGTTGCAAGTTGACCCATTTGTGTGGTCAATGATTGGATGGCCTTGTCACGAACTTCATCCATTTGCATTCGGGCTTCATCAAGTTGATTTCTTTTTTGCATGTCTTGTTGCATCAACTTTAACATGTCCATCACTTTATTCCCACTTGATGAACCTTATCCCGAAGACCCGCTTTGACCACCACCCGTTCCTTGGAATTGACCTTGACTTCCTTCAGTGTTCCCACTTTGAGCATTTCCTTGATTGAAATATTATTGACGAAGAATAAAGTGGGTTGACAGGTTCCTTGGAAATTAGGATTGAGTTGAGTTGCTTGATTTCCATAACAGAAATTTGGATGATTTCTCAACCCGGGGTGGTAAGTGTTTGAGTTCATGTTATAATTCTGATTACCACCTCCTTGACCTTGAATTGCATTTACCTCTTCAACTTGTGCTTGCCCTACCGTACATACATTAGTCCCATGACCTAACTCATTGCAATTTATACAAACATCAATTCTTTGATTAGTAGTTTGTACCCCCCCCCCACATCTTCTACAGCATGAACTTGCGGTCTTCCAATTGCCAGTCTTGCTCTTCTTGCAGTTTGAGCCTTTCTCTTCGATGTGACCGACATTTGCTCCAAAAATGCCCAATCATCTTGTTCATAATTGGTACCGAATTTACCATTTGTGATTGACATTAAATCCCACTCGTCTTCCACATTCAACCCCTCATGAAACGCATTCAACAACTCCCAAAGAGCAATACCATGGTGAGGACAATTCTTGATCATCATATTAAACCTCTCAAATGCTTCATGAAACATCTCACCTGATTGTTGTTTGAAGCTCCTCAAACTTCGTCTTGCATCTTTAGTCTTTTGAGCCGTGTAAAACTCTTCCAAAAATCTTTGTTGCATCTCGGCCCAAGTGTAAATTGATGCGGAAGGCAAAGTGTAGAACCATCTCTTTGCCTTATCTTCTAACGAGAATTGGAATAAAACCAACTTAACTTAATCCGGTGAAAAACCTTGACCCCCGATTGTGTTACAAATAGAATCATATGCCTCCAAGTGAAAGTAAGGTTCTTCCGTTGTTAGACCCTTATACTTTGGTAGACTTTGGAGCGCATTGGTTCTAACCTCAAATGTTCTTCCATTTTTATTTTGAGGAATAACCACCAGAGATGGGTTATTGGTGATGACCGGTTCAAAATGAGCTTCAATTCCCATAAACATCTCCCTTGCATGCTTTCTTTGCACCCCCAATGGCACTCTTGGTTGGCCCGTTGCCTATACACGAGCCTTTGTTGCACATTTTGTTGAAATTGCGGTTGGGGATTTGGTTGTTGAAATTGAGGTTGTTGATATTGGGATTGTTGAGGAATTTGCTGCAATGGTTTGGGTTGTTGAAATTGTTCTTGATTAAATTAAGGCCCACCCCATTGTTGCAAATTATGTTGCGGTTGTTGTTCGGGTACATACCCAAATTGCCCTTGAATCCTCAATTGATTCCCATCAACTCCACTTGAATATCCCTCTTCATACTCTTCGTACCCTTCATTATTATCACCATAACATGTCCCACCAAACGAATGCGGGCCCGACCTAAGACCTGATGAAGTATGGATTATGGGTGGGTCTTGCGATAATGTATATGGCTGATTTTAAAGTAGATTTTGTTGAGTTTGGAAAGATGATGGTTGTGGTCAGTTTGATGATTGTCCTTGAATAGGCGTGAAGTTTGTCAAGGGTATAAGGTTAACTGGTGGTTGAAAGCTAAACACAGTTGAAGTCGGCACACTTGTAGAAATTGTAGTGGTAACGGGTTCAGTGGATGATAGGAATACGAGGGGTGGATTTTCTAAATTAATGGGTGGTGGCATTGGTGGTACGAATTGACTTGAAGTCATGATTGTTGTGTCGGTTGTTCGGCTTTGTGTTCTTGGAGACCCAATAATCTTATTCTCCCTTTGAAGAATCCGATTCCGATGAAAAGTTTGCTCGATTTCAGGATCAAAATCTAACGGTGATGAAAACCGAGAGCTTCTCGTATGCATATACCTGTAAGTACCTGCACACTAACACAAACCGCGTAAAACTGACAATAACAATTAAACAAAAACCACAAAAATAATACACGTTGCGCACTACTCCCCGGCAACGGCGCCAAAATTTGACGTGAGGTCGAAGACTCACTCAAAAAATAAACCAAATACAACTAACTAGATAGCGGTAAGTGGGTGTCGAACACAGAGAGTTTGTGGAATGTGTGGTTACCAGTAGCTTAACAATTAAACTAGTATAATGTAAATGACAAAAGGTAATTTTCAAGTTTTTTTTATTTGATTTTATGAACTAAAATAACTAACCAAATAAATTGTAAACAATCAATTAAACAAATATTCCTCTTGGAGTTCGGGTTATTACGCAACACTCTTGTTAAAGTTCAATAGATAAACCATAATATTTCAGTTTTGTTTCAATATAATTGCTTGTGATTAATCAAGAACTAAGTACTCAGATTCCTAGAACGCAAGGTTATTACTAGGTAATCAATCAATAAGTTTAACCCTAATTCCTTCTACTAAATCTCAATTGTCAACAACGCCAAGAACGTACCGATTGAAATTAGGTTTAAACGATATGGACAATTTACAAATATCACATAAACATCATGATTCTACTAACATAACAATTTAGATAATCAATCCAATGTTAGAACAATTAACATAAAGTGCATTGTAATAACCTTACATCCAAGAGAAACACCAAGGAAATAAGCCACACATGGCTTTGTTGATCATCATAGCATCTAATGTCTTCATCAAATGAATCAAAAACATCAAACAATGTTTACCAACGCCAAATATGATAGTCTAGACTCCAAAAATCGTCTCCAATTGTTTCTCGTTGAAAGATAGCCCAAAAGACAAGCCAAAATGGCATATTGAACAAAACAAAACCCGGCAGTTACGATCGGACCGTGGGCCACGGTCCCCTCCATGGTCACCAAAAAGGGCACGGTACGGTGCACTCTGTCTCATGTGTTCCACTTGGACCGTGGTCCACGGTGTACACCGTGGGCCACGGTGGAGCTTGTTTCCGGTTTCTTGTTTTCTTTGTATCTCTCTTGTTCCAGCTCCATTTTCTTCACCGTTTTCATCTATGATCTTGTTGTTTCGTCCTTTACCTCCTTATACCTGCAATCACACAACATAGTGTAGTAAGTGTAGTAATCCAAATCCTTGAAATTAAGCGTAAACGCATATAATTTAACTAAAATTACTACACTTAAGGGCTACAATCCACCCGTCACATGATAAGTACCCTGTGCAAGAGAGGATAAAACTATCTATCACCGGTAATGAACTCAAAGGATGAGATCAGGAAGTTGTATGAAGCCTCACAAAATGAGCAAAGATAGCATGCTTCATCCTCTCACAAGAGAACATCAACTTCCAGAGCACCCATTTCCATCACCAAATCAAAAAGCCAAAAACAAGAACGTCCACCATCAAATGTGGACTTACCAAAAGATCTGTTCTATGATCCTAAAACTGGGATGTTGAAGGTGATAATGTCGAGTGAAGTGTTAAAACAATCATCTATTATGATGATTTCAGATATTTGAATGTCGAACAATTAACTGAAATGGAAACTCTAAGATTATATGACTACCAGCAGAGGAACAGGTATGCTGCAGCCCAGCATAACAAACTCTCCAAATACTTAGAAATCAATATAGGGCTGCATTCCCTATGTTCAACAACAAAAGGAAGTTTGTATATACTAATGCTGAGAAAAGAAGAAGACAAAAGAGGTTGAGTGAGATCAGGCTGTCTAGCTACTCATTCAATCAACCCAGCGGACCCAGCAAGCCCAGTGAGACAATGAAAGACAACATCAACATGAAGAGGGTGATGCAAATTCCAAACGGTGAAGTTCAGATAAATGGAAGAATTGCCAACATAGTCTATGAAAAGAAGACTGGCAAGTTTCTACTGAGGAACTCTGATGGTATGCTGCTTGGTATAATCTAATTTGACTCTGAGTTGGAATACTTGCATATAAGTGATTTAACTGACATCATGGGATGGGATTTGCCTGTTGTAACATCTCGGATTTTTCGTATTTGTATTCGTTCATGTTAAAACCGATTCGGGAATATAATTCGGATCTTTGAACTATTTAAAACTTTTATTTATTGATATTTAACATGATTCAACTTATTTTATAATTTCATAACTGGCAAAAAATGGCTAAAAATGCATCTTCGGGAACTACAGTGACTAATTTTGTCAATTCTTCCTATTTTCGATTAAATTAACAAAACTAAAAGTCCAAGAAATATTATTGCAAATCCCAAGTCATTTTCTTGTTTTCCAAGCCGAATTATTTTAGTTATTGTACCCGATTTTCTCATTAATAACTTATTTTTTTTTCTTAATCGAGTGGAATACTTCATAAACAAGTTATAATTCATTATACTTAATCAAAACACATATCTAAGCCCTTACAACTACTGAAAAAATCAGCCACCATCCCCTAATCTTGAAATCCGCCTTCTTCTTTATCAATTTCATAAAGGTTGTTCAAGTTCTTTCATTTACGGTTTGACTTTGATGTTCAAGACCACTTTGACCTCGATTATCTCTTGTTCCATTCATCATTTGGGTAAGTTATCTTCATGAAAAATGTTGGTTTTTATCTAACAAACAAAAACCCTCAATCCATTTTACTGATTGATGGGATTTTTTCGACCAATTGCTTTCCAGCCTGTTTAAGGGCATAAAGGTCAATTTTAATGTTTTTTAATTACTATATCTTCTGATCGGAGTTAACTTGTGTCGAGAAGTCTTTTAGTTTTATCTATAGATTTTGAGTGTACTGACCAAAACCCAACTTCCGACTCGCTGTTTGGTTTCTGGTTAGTACCAGCTCGCTTATTTACTGAAAATCTCATAACCGGAGTTCTAGATATCCGTTTGGATTAATTCCAGCTGCTATATTCTCGGCTTTCACACTATTTTATATTTTATAAGTCTCAAGTCTGGTTAGATCGGAAAACTTGTCACGTTAACTTTGCTAGTTTATTCTATCTCTCGGTTTATACGCTAGTTGTCAAGGTGAGAAGTCATTCCCCTATTTTGACAGCTTTTAAATGTTTTAGGGACACTTGCGTACTTATCAGTATTTACATATTACATATTATTCGCACTAGCAAGCTGTGAGTGTTGTATGTTATCAACTGAATGATTAATTACTATTTGTTTAATTGTTTACTTTATCGCATTCAAAGAGATCCATCATAATCATATTAAAGTATGATCATACACCGTCCAAGTATCCAAATCCCAATTCGCAAGGCAATGGTCAACTGACACCCTTATTTGCAATTATTTTGTCATAATAGCCATATCCCGTGTTCGAGAGGCATGGTTGCCTGACACCCTTTATTTGTTCATTGTTTGATTGATTTATACTCACAATATCAATTTTGCTCATTTTATTTAGATATCATTATTATATCAAAACTGATGACTTTTCTCACTCAACCTCGTGTTGACAAATCTATATTATTTTGTACGCATTTGCATGTTATCATTTGGTTTGAAGCTAAGATGAAGAAACACTTAGAGAGACCTTTGTTAATGAAATAAAAGATATTTATGTACTATTTTTATTTTGGTAATTTGTTAAACTTTGTGTACTTGATTGAAATTTTGAAATAAGTAAATAATTAAATATTGTAATATTTAAATTGTATGATAGTACCTTGTGAGCTGTGAAGCAATGGTTCGCACCCTTGCATTTCCGCCTTAGGTTAGGGTGTGACATATTGGTATAAGAGCCGAAGGTTATAAGATAGGTTGTTAGAAATGTCCTTGTAATATGCTTAGGACCCTATACGTGCTTACTTGATTGCCTTATATGCTCATTATTATGTGTTTACAGCTTACTTAAATTATTTATTTATTTTTTTATTTTAATCTTATGCAGACACAGACTCCGAGGCTATGCCTCAGTCTCAAAATATTTTTAATAAATTTAGTAGATTGTTTTTATTTTGGGAAATTCCTTAAGAATTCCCTAGTTTTGTTTTTACTCCCACACCTTAAAGCATGAGAGTATAACATTGTCTGTAGTAACTAAAAGGGGGAGAGAACTGTGAGTCGAGCCCTAGCAAAACGGTTCCGAGAACCCAAGGTAAGATGTTATTCCTTACCGGAGGATAACTTGGCCACAGTACTCGATCTTATAGGCCAAAGCGGAACAAATGTCATACGACAGGAACTTTAAGTGGTTAACGTAACCAATGTGACGTTTACATTCCTTTTATAAAAACTGAATTCATGATGATTTCGTGGCTAAATTCGGAAAAATTTCCAATATTTATTTTATTATTTTATAAAGTGTTTAGTTGGGTGAAAAATCCATGTCTACCCATAGGCACTCCAACTATCTATATCTTAACCTGTTTTTGGATTTGATATTTGGTTGGAATTTATCGGCTGTGGTGGTTCACGAGATACTCCAACTACTCATATTTGAATGCATAGTTCGTTATTTAGATGGGTCGGTTAAAATGCCATGTAACACTCATGGGCCAACCAACTCAATTGATTTTATAATTCGTTAACTTGTTGAGCCATTTAAAATGCCATGGAATGCACATGGGAGACCCAACTCACAAATCGATGTTTTGTTATTTTGCTGGGCCATGGAAAGCTCATGGAAAGCCCAACTCACAAATTTATATTTTGGCATGCTAACAAGTTGGGGCAATAAAAAGCCATGGAAGACTCATGAAAAGCCCAGCCTATCGAAGGATATTCGTTTATTCATTTATTTAACTGATTTTACTTAATAAAAATTTCATGATGTGATTTATTCATTTTACTTCAATTAATCAAAGTATTTTAATTCTCATGATTCAACACAATCCTCCAGACACGGTTATCATAGTTTGCTTAAGCAATTATCATTTTGTTATGTTATTTAAATTATCTTCTCTCAATTATTTCATTTTATCATATTCCCTCAAACTATCGAACATTTTTCAATTTTTACCCTCAACTTTAACTATTAACCATTTTAGTAATTATTGTTGTCATTAATCTATTGTTACTTCTCATTTTTCACAACTTACCTTCCATTTTATAAGTCTTTATCATTAAAATTCAATTATTATTGTAATTTTATTATTAAATTGAGTTTCATCATTTAAATTTAATTTCCACTATTAAATTAAATCTTCCATTTATTTATTTAATTTTTTTATCATTATTAAATTGACTTTTTCCATCTTGATTGAATTTTCGGGATCCATATATAACTCAATCACCCATTTCATTTATTGACATTTTCACGATTGTTGTTGAAAACTTGCAGTGGTTCGTGGGTATCTCAAGGATCTATTTTCATTTTTATTAAATTTCGTTATTTAATTGAAATTACACGGTAGTTCGTAAATATTTCAACTCCTTACTTCGAATTTTCGATACATCTTGAGAATTTTGAAATTTTTGGTGATGACTTCGTTAGTTGGTAGAATAGTCATGGTGACTTATGCATTTCTAACCCCGCATTTCTTTTATTTTATCATATTATTTCACATCTCATTTTCATTTTCACTATTAATTTAATATTCGAAATTTCCATAATAAATCATAGATAATTCAATTTACCTATTCCATATTATTTTATAGAAATAGGAAGATTCCTCATAATTCGTGGATACTCTAATGACACACCTTATATTATATCTAATTTTGAAAATTTATTTGGAATAGGACTATCTCGGTAATTCGGAATATCCGTTTCCCAATTTAATCTATTAACAATTTATTTGAATACGTAAATGTTTGCATTTCCATTTATATTTCAATTATTATTTAACATTTATTTTAATATTTTCTTTTAATTTGAATTTATCTTATCTCAAATTCACAACTTGCAATGCTAATTTTTTTCTCTTTAAATTTCACAAGTTTCTCATCTAACCAAACTCGGTTCATCAAAATCTTCATCAACCTTGTTCAAATTTATACTCTCGATCTTAAGAATTTCATTTCTAATGTTTGCAATATTTAAAGGTTTAACATGTCATTACTCATTTTAAGATTTGTTGTTAATTAAACTATTAATGTAATCCTTCACTTAATTCATGTTGTTGATATTTTTTTCTATATTTATTAAAAAAAATCTTGTTTGCTATTTTCTATTATTTGTAAAGTTCACAAAAGTTCGTTGTTATCACTCTCAACGTTTAGGATTTCATTTCCTTTCAATTTTAATATTTTTAAAATCATATCAAAAGTTATTTAAAAAAATTATGTTATCATTAAACAAACTCGAAAGTTCATCTCTTTGTTTTAATTCAAATATTTCATACATTTATGATATTTTAATTTCACCTTTATAATTAATTTAAAAATTTTACTTTCGCACGATATAAGACCCGAATCCCAGGAATCCTACAATTGGTAAGCATACTCTTAAACTCAAGACAGTTCATTTCATTTCAAAAACTAGTTCAAGTATAAATCAGCGGAAAAATCATAATTACTAAAACAAGTTCCCAAAACCCGGGAATTATGCACAAAACCAAATTTAAATGTATTTAGTAATAATTCAAAAGAACAATGTTCATAATTGAAACTTTCCGACTAGATATGCCTTCAACCGTCCAAGTAGTCTCGAGCATGTCTAAGCAGTAAGCATCCTCCTCTAAACCTGAAACTCACACTAACATACACACAAAGTTAGCTTGAGCTGAGTGAGTTCAAGTTTTAATAAGTGACATTTAAATCATTCCAAGAGTTTAAATATAAAAACGGGATCTGGCCAGTTAGGCCATAATAAACAATAAGTAGTCATATTTATATATCTATATAATTATATCCCTATGCTTAACAATCCAATTAATAACATCAGGGTCGAGCACATGTACAACCCAAACACATAACATTCCATCCGATGGTAATCATGCCACACGAGCCTCCCCCCTTACGGGCTTTCCAGGGACCGCCACAGGATTTTAGAACCAGAGTAGTATGTTTGGCCCGGCCAAGGTCACCATCCATCCGTATGAAAACACAAAGTAGGCATACGCACACATCCTTAGTCGATAACATTCCATCCGATAGTGATCATGCCACACGAGCCTCCTCCCTTACGGGCTTTCTGGGCCCATCACAGGATTTTAAAACCTGAGTAGTATAGTTTCGCCATCCATCCGTATGCAAACACAAAGTAGGCATATGCAAACATCCTTAGTCGATAACGACTAATTATCATCGCCAATTATTGGCCATAAAGTAACACATGTATAAACATACGTGTGTGTGTATATATATATATATATATCATTCCAGAATATATCATAATGAAAGTAAGCCTATGGTCATAAAGTAACACATGCGTATACATACATAAATATCATCTCAAGGCATGCTATGATACAAGTAAGCCTATATCCTTGAGTCTAGGCCATAAGTAATATATATAACCTTAAGGAATATATATGACCATAAACGAGTCTCAAATATCCTAAGGCATAGAATATAATTCACACATATTTTCATGAACCCATAAACACAAGTAAGGCCATGTAATACCATCCAATTAGTTTAAACAAGTAAAATCGGGTAAAGTTGTAATATGGTATGTATGCTAGCCCAAAACGTAAAAATGTAAGAAGGGGCATCATGAACTCACCTGACACGAGGCACACAATCACAGCGGGCTAGAGGGCCCTTAAGTACTCTGTAACATCCCATTTTTTATATTAATAAAGTATCTTAGTTCATACTCAAGAATGATTGAAATAAATGTTTAGTAGGTAGAAAGAACCTTTAAAATATGATATGTTTAGATGGATGTCTATTGTTGAACGGGTAAGTAACGAGTAAAATGATTATTTGAGACATGAGGTAAAGTAATGGGTAAAATGATTATTTGAGACATGAGGTGTTGAGACAAATGGATAGTACCATGAGATACCATTTAGTAAGAATGAAATATATTATATTTACCCATGTTCTGTTTTTAATGAAACTTAGGTCAAAATATAAAGAAAAATGAGTTCACGCTAATGGTTTATTTTTAATGTTATGCAACGTTATATTTTTGTAAAATATAAAAAGAAAACAAGATTTGAGCTAAATTACTCACAATAATATAATAATACGATGATAAAGTTGTACATATTAAAGTTTACGTGTCTAATTTGTGAGTGCTTACAATAATAATAATAATAATAATAATAATAATAATAATAATATAAAATGTCATGAAAAATTTAAGAACTGCTCGTGTGAGTACTGTGTGAATAATAATAATAATAATAATAATAATAATAATAATAATAATAATAATAATAATATAATGTTGAAGTGTAGCACACGTATGTGCATAGAAATTCAAATTTTAAAATAAATTTATTACTATTTTTAAATCAATTGATAATTAACCGACTCAAGTGAACACTCTCAGATTCATCTATAAAATAGCATTTTGAGTTTACATATGTGCTCAAAAGAATTTTCTTCAACCTTCTCTGGTTTCGTGGCCACAAGGTATCCTTTAATTAATTAATTAATAAATTATTTAGTATTTTAAATTTTACTATTAATACAAAGCAAATATTTAATTAGTAGGAATAATTTAGGGATGGGGTTGATCCTTGAGGGTAGAAATTGTACTCCTTTAATAATATTTTGGAGCCGTTAGGGTATCAACCCATTAGAGTAGGGCATAGGGCCTTAAACATAACATGTCTAGTGCATGCACAACTAGATTGTGGTATGGTATGACCACTTTGATGAGGAATGGTTACGACAAAATGTAAATGGCTGGGTATTGTTGTTGAACCATAATTTGTCTGGACTTGAATGGTTTTGCACGATAATGGCAGTTGTTATGTTAATGGCCTACGACTATTAGAATATTACTTCATAAATACAAATAAGTAACCTGGAATATCAAATTCTAGACTCCAGTGGAAGTGGTGAAAACCCAAAGTAACTGAAGAAAGTCTGTTCAGGTGAGTTACTTAAACTATTTTCAAATCTTTGATACATGCTCATAAAATTATTTGGACTGTGATTGATCATGTATTTGCATGGCGCATATGGTGTGGCACCCAAGGTGTTATATATATTATAATGATTATTATATTTTCCCGAGGGGACATGCACTTAATACATCAGCAGACGTGCGTAAAGTCTATATGTGCGAATATATAATGCTGACCCGACTTTAACGTGAAGCGGGTGGGTTATAATTATGGCATGACATGCAATGAGCTCATGCTTGATCAATAAAATTGTTTTAGTATCAGTTTATTAAATGTGTCGGTTTATGTGACTCATCAGCTGTGTGCTGACGTATTTTTATCCCGAGCATGTATTACAGGTTGACAAGTAAGGATGGGAGGTTAGCTGCTAAGTGTTGGACGAGTTTGAATGTTTTACCTTTTGTTGTATTATAATCGTTAGACATGTAACAAATGTTTTAGTTTTTATATAAGATTATGTTTCCGCTGTAAGTCTGTATTGACCGGTCACTCTAAGGGCCCCATCCTGGGTGGGGTGTGACATACTCCCACAACTCAAAAGCCTGTCGGATTACGAACAATAATTACTAACGGTACTGAATCGACTCGTTTCTCCTACGAGGCGTTCTAACATGGTTTAATCTACCTAATGCCTCGACCTCGCCAAATCTATTTAAAACAACCTCCGGGGCCTTGAATTAACCAAAACCACCCTTAGGAAAACCCGAGAGTAGAGAATTCCCAAATTACCCCGAGAAGTGCTAGGTGATGCGCATATGCGCGTTTAAGAGTTGTTTAGGCACTTAACATCCAACTCAGCCCCGTGTGGACTAAATTTAATAAAATTACAGCCAACAAGTCCACACGACACTACACGAGTTGGATGGGTTGGTAATTCGCAAGCACAATGCGCAAACTACCAATAAACGCGAATTTGCGTTGTATCGACCCGTTTGAGTAACCGACAACCCATTCAGCCCCAATAATTAAAAAATAGTTTTTCACAGCCAGCCAATCATACCAATGCTACAACATTCTAATTGGTTGTTAATTCCCTCAAACAGCGCGCTAGACACAACAATTAGTAAACTAGACAACCGAAACCTAGTTTTCACATTATCAACAATAGACCACTCTAACGAATGCCAAGACTCATAATACTAAAGTATGATATACAAGACTTCTAGGAAGATGATGGAGCAAGAACTTCAATGAAAACAGCCCCGAAAGCTGCTCAAAAGGGCAGCCACCGGTTAAGCCTAAAACGAATGGATCGATCAATAACGAGTATAAGGAGTAGATTTTAGCATGCAAAGACGTATTTTATTACATAGGAAGACCATATAAATAAATTATGAAAATTTACTAGCGTTTAATAAATGTCTTAGATTTATAAAAATATTTTTGTTATATTTTTCTAGTGGACCCAAAAATCATAAAAATTCCTTCAACACAGACAGGTACGTTCAGCTCTTGCAGTGCGTAGCAAAAGTATTTTATTTGTTTAAAAATCATTACCAAACCAAATTAAACGATTCCAATTGGGTTGTAATATTAACTCAAAATGTGAACTTTCAGAAGTGGAATCAACCAATTTGGAGTTTTCAAAAAGGAGTTATGATGTCAGGAAGACAGACCAGAATCCGTCACCTCGCATCAGCTTTGACACACAATTTTATAAAATCATAAAAACCATTCAAATCTCGTCTAAAAATTACAAATTATACCTTTCTGGAAACTAGACTCAAATTAGAACATCACGGAAATAAGAATCGATCAAAAAAAATAAATTTACATCAAGTTACAGACCGAACAATAAACGAGTACGAATCTATCAGAAACTGTTATAATCAAAACTCTTACCCTAACATGTTTTTGACATCTATAGGGTTCAATAAGGGGTTTAATGGTGACAAAGACTTGCATTGGTATATTACTAACCTTGAATTTGAGTTTTTAAACTTTGAATATGGCTGGAAAAAAGGAAAAACGAACTTGGGATGGCTGGGAAAGATGCGATCGGCCAGACAAGAAAAGGATTAGGGTTTTCCTTCTTTTTTTATATCTATATATATTTGATGTTATAATATAATAATTAACACTCTAGCCCCTCAACTTGTACAAATGCAATAACTTGAGCGAAAGGTTGGATGATTTAACTTACGGGAATGACAAGGAGGTCCCCGAAGATTGTTGGATCAACCCGATAAATATAAAAACTCTACACGTGCATGCCATTAAACGAAAATGTCGGGTGCTACATACTAATCTAACACTTTAAGTTATAAGAGACGATGTTTTGAGCAAAAGGATGGATAAACGGATTTTTAAAACGTATTACAAGGTTCTAAATTAAAAGATGAAACCCTGACTTT
Source organism: Bidens hawaiensis (assembly GCF_021521415.1). Classification (NCBI taxonomy): domain Eukaryota; kingdom Viridiplantae; phylum Streptophyta; class Magnoliopsida; order Asterales; family Asteraceae; genus Bidens; species Bidens hawaiensis. Next base: position 624,718 of record NW_027491990.1, on the reverse strand, counting down.
TAAACAAACATTTATAACCGATCAAACCGATTAACGAAATTTACGGGCGCTACAAATCTACCCCACTTAAAATGGGATACATCCTCGAATCCCACTATACAGGAACGGGCGCAGATTGAGACAAATCCTAATCATCTAATCATAATAGAAACGGAAGAGACAAAACCCCTACGGGCACAAAGCCTACAAACAGGAACAAAGCCCATAGCTCAACAAGTAAAATGGTACTTGGAATAATATTACGCTACTACTTGGCCAAAACCCTTACGCATACGTTCTCGAAGGAGTGAGGGATTGAAGCGGTCAAGTAAAAAGGAAACCCAGAGTGACAGCATGCTACGCCTCAGCTAAACAATTGTGCGCAAAGCGTTCGAGAGGAGGAGAAATGAACGGGAGAATTTAAGGAATGAGATGAACATTAACGTTATTTACACAAGTATTAGCCATATCCGATCCCTACAAAGACAGAACCCTAACACAGTCAAGCACAAGTAGCATTTTGAACATGGAAAGTAAGGGTAAACTGCTAATAACGTTGATCAAGTGTTATTAATCGTTTATTTTACCCGTCCATCCTAAGCACGCCCTACCCTAACCATATTAGCATCCCATCTAACACGTAAGCAATTATTCATATAATGAAATTTTAAAACTTATAACAATGACTAAGCAATTAAAATTACCTCTTGGCATGCAGCTATTCGCGGTTGGCATTTCTAGTCTTTTCTTTTACAGTTCGAGTCCAAGCATTCAGGAATGCTCGGATCCCTCGAACCTTGGTTCTGATACCAACTTGTAAGACTCCGAATCTCGGGAATCCTACAGTTGGTAATCATACAAGAAACTTACAAAATTCTTAAACTCAAGACAGTTCATTTCATTTCAAAAACTAGTTCAGAGTATAAATCAGCGAAAAAATCATAATTACTAAAACAAGTTACCAAAACCTGGGAATTATGCCCAAAACCAAATTTAAATGTATTTAGTAATAATTGAAAAAAACAATGTTCATTATTGAAACTTTCTGACTAGATATGCCTTCAAACGTCCAAGTAGTCTCGAGCACGTCTAAGAGGTTAGCATCCTCCTCTAAACCTGAAACTCACACTAACATACACACAAAGTCAGCTTAAGCTGAGTGAGTTCAAGTCTTAATAATTGACATTTAAATAAATCATTCCAAGGGTTTAAATATAAAAACAGGATCTGGACAGTTAGGCCATAATAAACAACAAGTAGTCATACTTATATATCTATATAATTACATCCCTATGCTTAACAATCCAAGTAATAACATCAGGGTCGAGCACACATACAACCCAAACAGGTAATATCCAAGTAATAACATCAGGGTCGAGCACACGTACAACCTAAACACGTAATATTCCATCCGATGGTGATCATGCCACACGAGCCTCCCCCCTTACGGGCTTTTCCAGGGACCGCCACAGGATTTTAGAACCTGAGTAGTATAGTTTGGCCCGGCCAAGGACACCATCCATCCGTATGCAAACACAAAGTAGGCATACACAAACATCCTTAGTCGATAACGACTAATTAACATCGCTAATTATTGGCCATAAAGTAATGCATGTATAAACATACGTGTGTGTGTGTATATATATATATATATCATTCCAGAATATATCATAATGAAAGTAAGCCTATGGTCATAAAGTAACACATGCGTATGCATACATAAATATCATCTCAAGGCATGCTATGATACAAGTAGGCCTATATCCTTGAGCCTAGGCCATAAGTAATATATATAACCTTAAGGAATATATATGACAATATACGAGTCTCAAATATCCTAAGGCATAGAATATAATTCACACATATTTTCATGAACCCACAAACACAAGTAAGGCCATGTAATACCATCCAATTAGTTTAACCGAGTAAAATCGGGTAAAGTTCTAATATGGTGTGTATGCTAGCCCAAAACGTAAAAATGTAAGAAGGGGCATCATGAACTCACCTGACGAGGCACACAATCACAACGGGCTAGAGGACCCTTAATTACTCCCACAACTCAAAAGCCTGTCGGATTACGAACAATAATTACTAACGGTACCGAATCGACTCGCTCATCCTATAAGGCGTTCTAACATGGTTTGATCTACCTAACGCCTCGACCTCACCAAATTCATTTATAACAGCCTCGGGGGCCTTGAATTATCCAAAACCACCCTTAGGAAAACCCGAGAGTAGAGAATTCTCAAATTACCCCTGGAAGTGCTAGGTGAGGCGCATATGCGCGTTTAAGAGTTGTTTAGTCACATAACATCCAACTAGCCCCGTGTGGACCAAATTTAATAAAATCACAGCCAACAAGTTCACATGACACTACACGAGTTGGATGGGTTGGTAATTCGCAAGCACAACGCACAAACTACCAATAAACGCGAATTTGCGTTGTACCGACCCGTTTGAGTAACCGGCAACCCATTCAACCCCAATACTTAAATAAATAGTTTTTCACAGCCAACCAATCATAGTGAGGCTACAACATTCGAATTGGTTGTTAATTCCCTCAAACAACGAGCTAGACACAACAATTAACAAACTAGACAACATAAACCTAGTTTTCACATTATCAACAATAGACCACTCTAGAGAATGCCAAGACTCATAATACTAAAGTATGATATACAAGACTTACCTAGGAAGATGATGCTCAAAAGGGCAGCCACCGGTTAAGCCTAAAACGAACGTATCGATCAATAACGAGTATAAGGAGCAGATTTTAGCATGCAAAGATGAAATTTATTAGATAGGAAGACCATAGAAATAAATTATGAAATATTTACCAGAATTTAATAAATGTCTTAGGTTTATAAAGATATTTTTATTATATTTTTCTAGTGGACACAAAAATCATAAAAATTCTTCCAAAACAGAAAGGTACGTTCATCTATTGCGGTGCGCAGCAAAAGTTTTTTTTTGTTTAAAAATCATTACCAACCCAAATTAAATGATTCCAATTAGGTTGTAATCTTAACTCAAAATTTGAACTTTCAGAAGTCGAATCAACCAATTTGGACTAATCAAAAAGGAGTTATGATGTCGGGAAGACAGACCAGAATCCGTCACCCCGCAACAGCTTTGACACACAATTTTATAAAATCATAAAACCATTCAAATCTCGTACAAAAATTACAAATTATACCTTTCTGGAAACTGGACTCAAAGTAGAACATCATGGAAACAAGAATCGATCAAAAAAAATAAATTTACGTCGATTTACAGACCGAACAATAAACAAGTACGAATCTGTCAGAAACTGCTATAATCAAAACTCATACCCTAACATGTTTTTGACATTTATAGGGTTCAATTTTAATGGTGAAAAAGACTTGAATTGGTATATTATTAACCTTGAATTTGAGTTTTTACACCTTGAATATGGCTAGAAAAAAGGAAAAAGGAACTTGGGATGGCTGGGAAAGATGCGATCAGCCAGACAAGAAAAGGATTACGGTTTTCTATTTTTTATATATATATTTGATATTATAATATAATAATTAACACTCTAGCCCCTCAACTTGTACAAATGCAATAACTTGAGTGAAAGGTTGGATGATTTAACTTACGAGAATGACAAGGAGGTCCCCGAAGATTGTTGGATCAAACCCGATAAATATAAAAACTCTATAACGTGCATGCCATTAAACGAAAATGTCGGGTGCTACATACTAATCTAACACTTTAAGTTATAAGAGGCGATGTTCTGAACAAAAGGGTGGATAAACAGATTTTTAAAACGTATTACAAGGTTCTAAATTAGAAAGAAGAAACCCCGACTTTTAAACAGACATTTATAAACGATCAAATCGATTAACGAAATTTACGGGCTTTACACACGACATTATGTCTTAAAAAGGTTTTGTAACCCACATGATGGGGCGAAGTATGTGGTCCATCCAACGATAAAAGTAATTATGGTCCGGAACATAATTATCCAAGTCCTCGCATGAAAATCATAGTGCGTGCAGTTGATCTAGAACCGAAAATAGTTTTGGGTAACGGTAAAAATGTAAATATGATAAGGACATGATGGATCGCCGCTGGTACATCCTATATATAAGTGCCCTTATCGGATTTTCATTTGGAGCGTTGCTCCGGCTGTTATAAGCTCCATGATATGGTAAATTTTAAATTTTAATTAAAAATATTTTCTTTAAATTTAATTGTTTATAACACGATTATGTTTAGTTTTCCTTAATTTTGGGACGAAATTCCCGAGAGTAGGGGACACTGTAACATCTCTGATTTTTCGTATTTGTATTCGTTCATGTTTAAACCGATTCGGGAATATAATTAGGATCTTTTGAACTATTTAAAACTTGTATTTATTGATATTTAACTTAATTCAACTTATTTTATAATTTCATAGCTTTCAATCATGCCGAATTGTCCTTAGTAACACTTAAAATCGCTTAAATGGCTAAAAATGCATCTTCGGGAACTACAGTGACTAATTTTGTTAATTCTTCCATATTTTCGATTAAATTAACAAAAATTAAAGTCCAAGAAATGTTATTGCAGATCCCAAGTCATTTTCTTGTTGTCAAAGCCGAATTATTTTAGTTATTGTATCCGATTTTCTCATAGCTTATTTGTTTCCTAATCGAGTGGATTACTTCATAAACAAGTTATAATTCATTATACTAAATCAAAACACATATCTAAACCCTAAAAACTACTAAAAACATCAGCCACAACTCCCTAATCTCGAAGCCGCCTTCTTCTTTATCAATAAAGATTGTTCAAGTTCTTTCATCTACGGTTTGACTTTGATGTTCAATACCACTTTGACCTCTATTATCTCTTGTTTCATTCATCGGTTGGGTAATTTATCTTCATGAAAAATGTTGGTTTTTATCTAACAGACAAAAGCCCTCGATCAATTTTACTGATTGATGGGATTTTTTTGGTCAATTGCTTTCCGACCCATTTAAGGGCATAAAAGTCAATTTTAATGATTTTTTAATTACTATATCTTCTGATCAGAAAAAACTTTTGGTCTAGAAGTCTTTTATTTTTATCTAGAGATTTTGAGTGTACTGACCAAAACCCGACTTCCGACTCGTTGTTTGGATTCTCGCTTATTTACTGAAAATCTCATAACCGGAGTTCTAGATATCCGTTTGGATTAATTCTAGTGGCTATATTCTCGGTTTTAACACTATTTTATATTTTATAAGTCTCAAGTCTAGTTAGATCAGAAAACTTATCACGTTAACTTTGCTTGTTTATTCTATCTCTCGGTTTATACGCTAATCGTCAAGGTGAGAAGTCATTCCCCTATTTTTACAGCTTTTAAATGTTTTGAGGACATTTGCGTACTTATCAGTATTTACATATTATATATTATTTGCACTAGCAAACTGTGAGTGTCGTATGTTATCAATTGAATGATTAATTACTATTTGGTTAATTGTTTACTTTATCGCATTCGGAGAGGTCCATCATAATCACATTAAAGTATGATCATACACCGTCCAAGTATCCAAATCCCGATTCGCAAGGCAAAGGTCAACCAACACCCTTATTTGCAATTGTTTTTTCATAATATCCATAGCCCGTGTTCGAGAGGCATGGTTAACTGACACCCTTTAGTTGCTCATGGTTTGATTGATTTATACTCACAATATCAGTTTTGCTCATTTTATATAGATATCATTATTATATCAAAACTGGTGACTTTTCTCACTCAACCTCGTGTTGACAAATCTATATTATTTTGTACGCATTTGCAGGTTATCATTTGGTTTGAAACTGAGATGAAGAAACACGTAGAGAGACCTTAGTTAATGATATAAAAGATATTTATGTACTATTTTTATTTTGATAATGTATTAAAATTTGTGTACTTGATTGAAATTTTGAAATAAGTAAATAATTAGATATTGTTATATTTATATTGTATGATAGTGCCTTGTGAGCTGTGAACCAACGGTTCACACCCCAGCATCTCCGCCTTAGGTTAGGATGTGACATATTGGTATCAGAGCCGAATGTTATAAGAAATGCTTTTCAAGATTTGATGTGCATTTTGAAACAAGTGTATGTAATCCGGATGTGTTTTGGTGCATCTGAGTTTGTTCTAATCTAGGGGAGATTGTTGGGTTAAAAGTTTGACCAAGAAGATTGGAATCTTCTCAACCTCCTCAGAAGCATCTAACTATGGAACTCGAGCAAACTCAGGATCTCCAAGAAAGTTATTTACTATCTCGAACATGATATCTTATGCGAGTAAGGTTATCTTCATGAATTATTCTAAGTGTTCAAGCTTCGAGCAAGCTACACTTCATCGAGCAATGTTGTTCTTCTATCAAGCATAGTTTGCATACGAGCAAGCACCTAATACATCTGAGCTTAAATCAAACTTACAAGTATTTTGGTGGGTCGAGCAAGGATATAATAAAGGAAGATCTTAAGTATGCTTGTAGGGAGTTAATGAATTTGTTCTAAGTAATATGCTGAGCATAGTTCAATCTAGAAGGAATTTCAGGGTGCCTATAAAAGGAATACTAATATCAATAATGGGGGATGGCTGATTACATATCTTTTCGTGTATACTGAATATTCTTGACCTAGAGGCCACACCTGACATTCCTCACCTAAGAGCCCTAAGACCTCCATTGTACGTCATTGACATTTAAAACAAATGGAAATATTTTGAGTGACTTCGTGGGTGTTTGTCATTAGTATTTCATACTATTTTTAGCAACTTTCTGATTATATTTGATTCTGCCGAGTATAGTTAGACGTCTTCAGCTTTTCGTTTATGGTGCTTTTCCAATTATTTTGAATCGATCCATAAACTACGGTCCTGACAAATCTTTTTCTCAACCTTACCAATATCAATAGTTTGCTTCTCTTACTTCACAGTAACACCAATAAGTAAAGAAATCAAATCAGAGGTCTTTTCCACATCATCATCACTTAGATTAACAGGAGTGGTATTACCAGGAGTAACACTCGAAGAAGTCGAAGCCAATCTCGTGCTAACTCAACGAGTATTTGAAGCCTTGGTATTCGAGCTTGAAGTCCTTGGTAACCCTTCGGCGAAAGCAGTGCCAACATAAGGGTGATTTTCATAACAAACACGCTTGGTGCTAACCAACAAACCCTCTTGCCCATTAGGAACATCCTTGGTACCAAGTTCAACATCGAAAGTATCAGGAGCTTGCACATACTCAGATGCACTCATCTCTGATAAAACAAAAAATGAGTTAAGTTCTAAACAAACAAAAAATCTTATAAAAAATAAAATGAAAATGCATACCATCCCCTTAACCAAGAGTTTGGGATCAAAACTAGGATTATCCTACAACTTATTCAACCCCAAAGAGACAAGAAACGTTTCTGGAAAGGGACGAACTCAACTAAAAGATGAACGATGTTTAACCAATAACACTTGATCAAGATCATCAAAAGAAGGCTCCCTGTCATTCGACGCAGCATTCGGCTTTCTCCATACTATTTTAAAAGGGACAACACACTATGATTCCCAACATACCTATTTTTCCAAACAAGATGAGTCAATCCTTTAGAAGAAATCAAATTAACCATAGCAAGGGATTTAGAAAAGGTAAACCAATCGCCATTATTGGCCAATTAAAAATCAATTAAACATAAGAACTGACGGTTCGTGGCTAAGGGAACGACAAACTATTTCAAATGAAAAATCCGGGCAATCCCCATGGGAGCAATTTGCCCAAATTTCAACCAAAAATACTCTAAAACGTTCAAAAGAAAGACCAAAAAAGGATATCGGTGGTTTCATGTCTCGAAGTATTGAGAGTAAAGTGCGATAAACCCTTCCGGACAACGATCATGGACTGATTAACCACTAGAGCTGTCCGATTAAACTTAGAATCAATCGCAAATTTAAGACAAAAGGCCTCGATCGCGTCTTGAGTATACTTCGAGCGTCGAACACCCATATCATTCTTTGCACCCATTTAGTGAAACCAAAAAGCAAGAGGAAATTACCTGCTATTTGAAGATGAAATCTCAAAGATGATGATGTGATCCGAAAAACCAATGGAAACTTAGGGTTTGTGGAGAGTAAAGTAAAAGATCTATGGGATTTATGAGTGTAAAAACGAAGTTTTAAACTTCTTTAACATATCAAGCCCAAGCCCAAGCCCTAAGATACATCAAGATTTCAAAAAAGTCACATCAAGATTTCAAATTTCAAACTTCAAATTAATAACTGCAAGGATCAAGCAATCAGACGATTAAGTGTCTAAGCGATCAAGGGACCAAGCGACGAAGTGATCAAGCAATCAAGTGACCAACAAAACCGCCTAAACTGTTAAAAAAGTGATAATAATTCAGTGGAAGGAAATGACGGGTGGGCTAAGAGGCCATCAGTAATCCGAATAGCTTATTAGAGTCAGACACCGCTACCACTTCATCATAGTAACCTATGAATTGGGGGGGGGGGGGGGGGCTGGCGGGGATAGCCCAAATTCGTAAGTGTGAAGTAGAAGTAAACACCATTGCTTCACCGCTCGATCGCTTCCTCATCCTTGATGTGACGTGAATAGTAAAGTTGACTTACTTTTTCTGCCAAAAGGGCCTGAAAGTTGGGCACATGCTTAGTGAGTGTTCTTCAGCAAAAAGAGATTAGCTCTTTCACTAACATCCTATGATGCAAACTGCAACTCAGGAAGTCAAAGGTAAGACCTTCCAGATCAAGCGAGTGAGCTGGCACACCAGCTCAGCTTGACCACAACCTTCGCTATATAAACCCCACTTGGGTCCATGTATTAGCATCGTGTTTTCCACACTCAAATCCCCTCTCTATACTTACTCTCCCTCGATTAGCTCTCTCAAAGAACATATTAACTTATTCTCACACCGGATATTGATTGGAGGAGGCCCCATCCTTTTATGAGCTAACGGTTGTTTGTGTTTGTAGGAACCGATCAAGCTATCAACATCCGTAACCGTCTACATCATCCTAGCCTAGTTATTTGTTGTAGTAGGCTTGTAGCAACATTGTTACAAATAAATTCTGGACAAGATCGCATGCAACTCAAGTGCGTAATCTTTGGATCAGGTTCTTACAAAACGGATGCTTCCACTTTACATCTCTTTAAAAATTTTATTTCTGTGATGATGGTCAAAATATTACTTTCACTAAAAAATTTCTGATATCTGACTTTTAGCTGACCTAGTTCACAACATATGAATATTATAGTACATATTTAAAACAAAAGTTTTCCTTTTACGAGAGATTGGCGAAAATATGATATTTGACTTTTTGTAAATCATAGTTGTATCTGACTTTAGAAGACCAAGTTCAATAGAGATAAATTAGCATAAAGTGTCATTTTCGTTCTTGTGGTTTGGCAAATAATGCGAATTTAGTTCAAAAAGTTTGTTTTTTGCATATGAACCCTCTATGTTCCTCAATTCTTGCCAATTACATCTAAATCACTAACTCCGTTAAATTGAATCGTTAACTCAGGGGTAGACATGTCTTTTCACTCTTTCTTTATTACATGAGTACAGTGCCAAAATCGTCCCTGAAGTTAGGTCACATTTGCGAATTCCGTCCAAAAATATTTTTTTTCGCAATTAGACCCTCGATGTTTCCCAACTGTTGCCAATTTCGTCCAATTTGTTAACTCGGTCTAAATTCAACATTAACTCAGGGGGTGTTACTGTCCTTTTACATATTTGTTTGCATTGTTATTATTATTACACTGAGCTAAACCCCTTATATGACTAAAAATAAAGAAGAATAAACAAACGGATACTATATTGGATTCAAACATAGGAATCGTGAAATGTATATATGTCATCGAACAAACATATAATAATAATAATAATAATAATAATAATAATAATAATAATAATAATGTAAGCAAACATGTAAAAGGACAATAACACCCATAAGTTAACGTTGAATTTAGACCGAGTTAATAGTTTGGACGAAATTTGGAACGGTTGGGAAAAATTGAGGGTCTACTTGCGAAAAAAATATTTTTGGACGAAATTCACAAATATGACCAAACCTCAGGGACGATTTTGGCACTTTACTCATATAATAAAGAAATAGTGAAAAGACATGTCTACCCCTGACTTAACGATTAAATTTAACGAGGTTAGTGATTTGGATGTAATTGGTAAAAATTGAGAAATGTGAAAGGTCCATATGCAAAAAATAAACTTTTTAGACTAAATTCGCATTATTTGCCAAATCACAAGAACGAAAATGACACTTTACTCGATGAATTATGTAGTATAATTAATATATGTTTAAAACATATAGAAGTTTTCCTTTACGAGACATTGGCGCGAATGCATATGAACTTATAATATCTGCATCTTATAATTTGAAACATTTACTCGTGATGTCATATACACAGGTCACTAATATTATTGATTTTGTTTTCACTAATTGACATTTTAGATCAGAGAAGGGTTAAAAGATCAGATTACATGATAAATAAATAAAAGTTTAGAAATATAAATCGAAATTTAAAAAGTATATATTTATATTTAGTTTTATGTGGTTTTGTAATATTAATAAGATATATTAAGTTTTGAATGAATAAAATATGAAATCAATGTTGTATAATCACTAATTGTGAAATCAGTCCAGCTATTCAAATAAACAAAACAGAATTGGCTATGTGTTATGTTTCCAGTCCGCGCCTAGCCAGGCTGATGGCAAAATCGCGAACCATGTGACAGTCATGCCAAGGAACGGATATGCTAGGGTCAGACGGCAACAACATTACAAACAGTTAAGCAAAACAAGTAGGCCAATATCATAGTCCAATGTGGATAAATAGTACAACCATTGGATACATTTCTTGATAATAAATGGACCTTAATACGCGTAATCAAGATCGATTAAGTCAAGATCAAGAAAAAAAAATTAATGCAAAAAGGTTAAGATGGATCGATAACCACTAAAAAATGTATATGTTAAAAACATCACTTTTGAAAACTTTTATAGAATTGGAAAATTGGTTTTTATTGGTCCCAACTATTTCATTTTTGTCGGCGCTGGTTCCAACTTTCATTTTGGTTGGCAACGGTCCCAACTTTAACATTCGTTTCTTCCACCAGTCCGCGACTAACGGAGTACTAACTCCGTTATGTTTTTGCTGATGTGTCCATCTGAGTTGTCAAAAAAATGTTACGCGGCAGCCACCTCCCCACACCACCGTCCCACCGCCACTCCCGCCACCCCCACCACCACCGCCCAACGCCGCATCGGCACCACCGTCGACTTCTCCGACGAGTCCGCCTTCGCCGTCAAATGGGCCGTCAAGTCCTAATCGGTATTCTCGATTCTCTCTCAAGTCCTAATCGAATAATCGAATCCATTACACTACAAACCGGTCTAGTCACAACTCACAACTCACAATTCACCGTCAATTGTTATCTTCTTGTAGCTATAGATGATGAAAATGGCGACTCTTGCCGGAATTGGCATCAATGTCGGCTAGGGCACTCGATTAACTCTCCCATCGTCAAGGCTACTCCGTCCGTCAGTACAAACCCACAAAACTAGCAACACTTTTTTTGTTAGTATCTCCATTGTTCGAAACTAACGTTCTCAATACTCGCATACATCTCAGACGACAACAACATTGTGTACGACCGACAAGTCCTTGTTCGATTCGCTTCGTCCCCCACAGGTTACCTCCACGTCGGCGGAGCCATAGCTGCTCTGTTTAACTACCTTTACAGAATTAGGGCTTACAGAGTGTGATTAGGGCTTGAGAGTGTAATGGATTCAATTATTCATTTAGGGCTTGAGAGAGAATTAGGGATACAAAAGTGTGAATGAACGTTTTGAGAGATTATGGTTTAGTATAAAGAACATAAACAGAGTTATAGCCACGTAGGCTGCCATGTCATAGCTTTTTGACAACTCAGATGGACACATCAGCAAAAACATAACGGAGTTGGTACTCTGTTAGTCGTTGACTGGTGGAAGAAACGAATGTTAAAGTTGGGACCATTACCAACCAAAATGAAAGTTGGGACCAGTGCCGACAAAAATAAAATAGTTGGGACCAATAAAAATCATTTTTCCTATAGAATTTAGCCAAATTAAGTTCATCAACTGAAGTGTTTATAAGAGAAAATCTTACAAGCTAAAACAAAGTTTTGTAAAGCAACACTTTATATAATATTTTTCAGATCTTGTACATTACAAAACTAATAATATGTTTCAAATGAAAATAAGACTTACGATATTATTCAACTTTGGCAAATTTGATTAGTTATAAGTGGATGATGTAGTATGTGATTGATTCAAATTTACTATTTTTGAATTTGTTCTTCTACATTGTAAGGCTTAATGTACATCTTAACTCAATCCCTCCCTCTTTAACTGCGAGATTGAAGGTGTTTTTTAGCTTGATCTTGCCATGAATGTTCCAGAAACGATCTCCTTGCAATTCCTTAGCTTGATCTTATCCGAAATCTCAAGGATGATGATGCTCTCTCTCTCTTTCTCTCTCTCTCTCTCTCTCTTATTAAACTTTCACATTGATTTGAGCTAAGTACTACTCAGCCCCCAAACTTTTATTTTCTCCGAACCTCCATCATTCTTAATAATTTGAATTTTCAGGATGTTACAAAATGTCTTCATCAACAAATGAGTGTAAAGTACGCGTGAAAACTTTATCCAAAATCTTCTTTAAATAGTGGCAGATAACCGACGGATCTTTAGTTAGCAAAGAGTTCCCAAAAAGGAAATCTAGATATACACTTGCCCTCGTTGGTTGTTTGTCTATAATCCAATGTCGATAGCCTTTTTTTCTCCAATTAGCGTACCCCACGGTAATAAGTAATGGATTAACGAAGGTATGTTTTCCTTTTTTTTGGTTTTCGTGATGATTACCGATGTAATACGTTACGTATGTTGATAAATCTTGTCCGTGTTACTCATTTGTGAAGTAATGTTTCTAAGCAGCAAATATCTAAATGAAACCTAACTAGGTGTTAACTAAATAATTAAATGACTTAGTACTTCTTTTTGTAATAAACCTAATAATTGTTTAAATCTAAAATAATAAGTGAATAGTTGACTAACTAAAAAGTGTAAAAAAGATAATCACAGGGAGAAAAAAAAAAGTAAGGAGAACCCGTATGGAGACCAAAAGCATGGCATAGTGGAATAAAATCTCAAGGATGGATATCAAACTTGTGGATAAACCCTAGTGATTGGGATGAGATCAAGCTATCCCTTTATAAGTAGATTCCAATGGAAGGCTTACAACAACGTCAAAGTACCGGCCGGGTTAAGCCTTCATCAATATATATCCGTATTATACTTGCAGGGGATTGTTTAAATAAAACCAAAATATATTTGAAAACTCTTGAGAACCACTTTTTAAACAGTATTTTTTGTATTTTTTTGTTTCCTTGTTTTTCCATATGATCACTTAATGGTAAACCGTTCGTAACATTATTAACGTTCATTATTGTATGTTCACATTCTCATATAATTACAAATCCTTTTTCAATGCGTTTGGTATAGTCAAAATTCAATTGCGTGACTCAAAGCATTATAAAATATCATATATATTTTAACTTAAAATTACTATTCAGGCGTTTTTTTTTCTTTTCTAAAAACTATTAAACGTTTATTATAGAAAGTCTCTACACAATGATGGGTCTATTCAGTCACCCAAATTTCATTTAATCAACAAAAAAGTAGAAATTCTCACATAAGCATACATCAATGCGTTTATTCTAGTCAAAATTCAATAATGTCACTCAATGTCTCAATCCATAATTGAACTTAATAAAATCTGTCACTTCCACTTAGGTGAGTTGCTTATTGTAGTGTACATTGATTATAATATGTTAGAATGAAATTTCTCTGTGTGTATGTTAAAAGTATTTTTCAGAGCATTTAAAATCTTAATTAATTTAAGAAACTAACAATAAGTGTAAAGTTTGTGCTATGAAAACGTGCCTGAAATAAACAAAAGATTTTTGTTTTATACATCTGGAACCATCAAAGTAATTTGTTGAAACTACAAAATTTTCATAAAATAGTGCCATTTTGTCTATTAAAACGGTTGCTGGTTAATTATGTTAATCAATTACCAACAATTATTTATGACTTGTTTATATGTTATTAGTTACTATTGAATATTGGCTTTCATTATGATAACTTAGTTATCATTGACAGTTAGTTGCCAACTATAACACTAGTTATAGTTGATAAGCTTGTTTCTATTGTATTGATGATGTTGTTTCTACCAATCTTATTAGGGGTGAGAAAAAACGGTTCGGGAACGCCAGAACCGAACCGGTGTCTCGGAACCACTAATGTGTGTTACCTTACGGTTCTCAAAATTTGCATTAAATGGTTTCTGGTTCAATTCCGGGTAAAACTGACGGTTCTAGACGTGGAACCGAAGAATCAGAATATTAAAAATGTTTCAACTGAATTTATCAATCCCCATTTTTTATAGGGTAACTAATTAATCGGCATCCATTCAATCATTCTTTAATTTGAATCTTCTTTCTTTGGATTCATACCTAGCAGTCAAGATCAGTTTTGATTTAAGCTTTCAAGGTAATTTAATATAAAATGATATGATCTTCCTTTAATCTTCGCCGCTAAATATTTATTTAACTTCAACAATTAGGTTTTAATCAAAAATATGATAGATGTTTATGTTGTAATCTAAATTAATTTTACCGTGAAAGAAGACATACAATTATGTAAACTTGTTTTGCAATTTGCAAAGTTCGCGCAACACATTTGATAATTAAACGACCGAATCGGTTCTTGTCAGAACCGATTAACAAGAACCGACTTTAACGGTTCTGGAATCGAACCGGTTTACTATAATAGGTTCTTCCGGTTCTATTTTTCAGTCATTTTCTGTTCCATTTCGGTTTGGTTCTCACGGTTCTAAACTATTGCACAGCCCTAAATCTTATAGATTAGAAGTGAGATCCTCATAAAGAGTCTTTAGATGAGACAAAGAAACATTGTTCCTTTGACTCGTGTTTTTTTACGAAGCCAGAAATAAGATTAGTTTTGATTTAGATAACACTAAATTTGTTTTAAATAATACAAGACTTTTTTGAAAAAAAAAAATACTCGGATGAAAGTAGCGTGTTGTAGTAGATTCAGTGGTTTATAAATCACATCACGGGTTATCTATTGATTGAAAAGATGAGTCAATTTGGTTCATTCCTTAGTTTCTTTTTAAAGACATGCAGGAAGATCACCAACCAAAAGTCATCAGGATTTTGGTTAAAGAGGATTAACATCTCTCTTTTCTATTCCAACCTTTTGACTTTTCATGATTGCAACCGTCAATCTTTTTCAGTCTGGTATTTTTGTTATATCACCGAATCCTTTTTCAGATATTCACGATAATACTTACTTTATTGCCATCTTCTCTAAATTAGGTTTCATTCCTGTACGTAATGCTGGTTCGAGTCTCTTTGAAGACGAAAATTTGTCAAAAGTAACCTTCAGAGGGTCTTTTGGGTCTTTGCTGTTAAAAAAAGAATTTATTTTACTTTATTTGTATTCTTTATAAGATAAATTTAACCGTTATTTTATTATAGTTGGTTGTCTAGTGCAATGACATAGAAGTAATGGTTAACATTTAAGATCTTATAGTCTCAGGTTCAAAATCTGAGTTACGAGAGGGTTTCTCATAGTGGTGCGTGAGTCAGTTCTGAAGCGTCAAAATTAGTATCAATGGTTGATATCGCGTCTCAGAAAAAAAAATCTGGCATTAGAGTAGTTCACAAAACAATATATGTGATTGACAATAATAATTTGAAAAAGTCTTGCAAACAAAATACGTGTATTGCAAAAGTATTATGGGTAGTTCCAAACGAAGAGAGGTTAGCTTATTTTTTTTATATGTAAAATGATTTTAAATGTTTAACATTAAAATCAAAACGATTACAATAAAGTGGCAGACAAACGGGCAACAAGCTACGCCGCAACCCCCTTTTGGATAGCAAAACCAATTTTACTAAAAACAAAGCGTTGGGTCGTAGGAGACGACAAAGTACCATGAAATAAAAATGAAATAAATCATAGATAAAAAAAATACATGTTTTTAACAATTATACATTGAAAGATTTATAAATAAAAGTACTCGTATAGCAAAAGTTGCCTACAGGATCCGTATGAGTGTATGATCTGGAGGAATGGGACGAAATTCAACTGGAATAAATTTCTTGCTTTTTTTTTATTTTTTTTTAATATTCAGGGAATTGGGTTATTCGATAATCGATATTAGATAAGTAGGCTGAGCAATTGGACTTGTAGCTGTGTTAAAAGTGGTGCTGGGCTGCTACGAGTTGGGCTTTTAAGTGATGGGCCTTGATGAGTTTGGATTAGATGTGCACAAAAAAAACTGGTTCCGGACCCGAACCAGTGGAACCGACCCGGAACCGGTTCCGGTTCGTACCCGGTATACTCCATACCCGATTAGGGTATTATAATACCCGGATAACCCTACCCGGACCCATGTATTTGACAAAAAATCAGTTCCTACCCGGAACCGGTTCCAACCCGATTTCGGTTCCTACCCAAAATAACCGGTTCCGCTGGATTTTTTTTTCTAAAAAAAGCCGTTGTAACCGGTTCCATCGGTAACATAGCCGTTGGAACCGATTCCAACGGCTATATTATCGATGGAACCGGTTTTTGAGCTAGACAACTATATAAAGGGTTGGATGATCACTTGTTTTACCACTCCAACTCAAAAACATCAAGAAAACTTATCGGTTTACACTTTACACTCCAATTTTTTTCACTTCCATTCCACCGCCACTCGATAACTAGTTGTTATGGCAAGCCAAAACAAGGGCAAAAGAAAGGCGGCGGCTACCGACTCCGTTTTTATTGACCCGATTCGTGCCGAAGATGACGTCGGAGTTGCAAAGATCCTCCCTCATAACTGCAACGAAGAAGTATGGCGAAATTGGGATTTGGTTGAGTTGCTTAATGGAGACATTAAGGCTTGTTGCAAATTGTGTGGCACTTATTTAAAGCATGATTCGAACTCTACTTTAAAGAAACACATTGAGAAGAAATTTTGCAAGGCATTGAAAGAAGTTCTTGCCACAGTCCAAGCCGAATTGGGTCAGATGGGGCAATATTTCATTACAACGTGAAAGCGGTTCACGATAGGATGGCGAAGTTCGTGATTCAACAAGGTTTGCCGTTTAACCACTTCGACAACCCTCAATTGACGGCCTTGATTAGAGAGACTCTTCAACCGCGCTACACCCATGTAAGTCGTACCACTCTTCGACGTCATTGTCTAAAGTTGTGGGAATGTGCCAAAAAAGATTTGATTGATTTTTTTGACACTTTACAAACGGGTGTCAACTTAACTAGTGATGTTTGGTCGGCACCCCATGGGTTACCGGAATCGTACCTTTGTGTGACCGCGCATTGGATCGATCCGGTATATTGGCAAATGATGAAACGCACCATCATGTTTGAAAACTTTCCGTTTCCACATACCGCCAAAAAATTGTTTGAAATTTTGGATGAGGTAATAACCACTTTTAACTTGAGGAAAAAAATTTTGTCAATGTCGTTTGATAACGCATCTAACAATACAAAAGCGGTAGACAAGTTATATATAAAATATACACCACTTTGCTACGAAAAGTTTTTTCATACTCGATGTGTTTCCCATATTATCAATTTGGTTGTTCAAGATGGTCTTGACAACGAAACCATGGAGGGCGGTTTGAGATTATTTAGGTTGATGTTACAAGATATTTTCAAAATTGAAAAAAGAAGACATCTTGAATACAAAAACTATTGCAAGTCGGTGGATAGAAAATATTTGGGGCCGAACTGGGACGTTCCAACCCGTTGGAACTCGACTTGTAATATGCTCGCTTGTGCTTTTTCCCAAAAACAAACTATACAAGCGTTTCATAGAACGCTTGTGGATCGTTGCGAAACCGATATGTTTCCAAACGTTGCTTGGGATAATATCAGTTACTTCTTGGAGTATCTTGATGTTTTTAAAACCGCAACAACTAAATTGTCGGGGGTTTACTATCCTACTAGTTGTTGGGTTTTGCAAGAATTATACATCTCCTTGAATTTCAAAGACTTTGAAAATAAAAATGACCTTTTTGAGCACATTGTTGACCCAATGAAGAAGAAGTTCCTAAAATATTTTGAAGGAATACCACCCGTGTTTACTTGTGTCGCCGCTTTAAACCCCTACATAAATGTTGCCGAGGTTGAGGCGTTGATCGAGGAAATATATGACAACATAGGTGTGCACGAGATCAATCCGATGGCGTCGACGGAAGCAAATGATTCTTTCAACAAATCCCTTCAAGAAATCTATGACCATTACTTCAAAATATATGGTCCAAGCTCAAAGTAGACTTTTGTGAGGCAAGCAACATCAAGTAAGCCATGCAAGGACAAGCTTATAAACATGATGAATGCGGTTCGTGAGTCGGCGGCTAACCGGCAAAGGGGTAACACACCAACTAGTGAACTTGGCCGATATAGTGGAGCAAACTATGTAGAAGGTGCAACGGTCGAGGACGTTCGCAACCTTGACATTTTGGCATGGTGGAAAGGAAAGAAAAACTAATTTCCTATTCTTTCCGCCATGTCTCGTGACTTGCTAAGCGTCCAAACTTCAACGGTTGCTTCGGAATCGGTTTTTTCACTTAGTGGAAGGATATTATCGATGCGAATAACCAAACTCACTTCCGAGTCCTTATAGATGTGCATTTGCCTAAAGGATCATTTGGACGCGGTGGATCGTATACAAGACAAGGCAAACTTTGAAGATGAAGTACCACTAGAACGTCCAATTCAAGAGATGGAAGAAGAATCTTCGGGTGAAGAAGACGAAGTCGTAGAACTCGACTAATTTTAATTTGTATTTTTTGTATTTGTTCTAATCATTTTTGTATTTTTTCTAATCATTTATGTATTATGTAACACGAATCAATTAATTAATGTAACAAGTTTTTTAAAGTGTTATTTGTTTGTGTTAAATAAAAAACTTGTCTTAAACACTTAAACTAACTTTTAAACATATAATAATTATAGAACATTACACAACGAACATTATTGCAAAACGATTAATTACAAACATTATTAAGAATAAAACTAAAACTAGCAACCATTGTTCGTTGTTTTCGTCCCGCCATCTACGACCATCAAGCTTTGTTACCGGCGACAGGGGCTTGACTTGTAGAGCCGGACGACTCCCCGACTTCTCCTTTTTTGGCATCCAAATGCTTTTTTTCCTTGCAATACTTATTGGTATGCTTTCAAAGGGTGGAGTTCGATGCCGCCTTCAAAAACTTTCTGCAGTATTTGAATCGCGCCATCTCCTGTGTATCGGTCATGACACACAGGTCATAGTGAACCCCAACCTCGGGGCATCTCGGGGTGTCGATAACCATAACAACTTCGTCGTTGGTTGCCATTGGTAATGGTAAGTGGTTTAACAAGTGGTTTAACAAGAAATTGAAGTGTTTAACAAGTTAGGGGAGTTCGTTAACAAGTTCTAAACCTAGTATGTCTACATATAGTAAGTGGGGGTGGGTATAAACATTCAAAACCGGTTCCAACAGTCTAAAAACGGTAAAATAGTCGTTGGAACCGGTTTCCAACGGTCAAAAATAATTTAAACTAGGAAAACCCGTTGGAATCGGTTTTCGGGTATAAACCGGACCCGGTTCCTACCCTACCCTGTTCCACTGGTTCCTGATATTTGCCTACCGGGTCGGGTCCAGTTCCTACCCGGTTCCTGACAGGAACCGGTTCCATTTTGTACTTGGTTCTTAAAAAACCGGTTCCTACCCGGTTCCAGGTTTTAAAAAAACCCGATTTGTGCACCACTAGTTTGGATATATAAAGCTTGACAGATAAATGAGAATTAACTTTGTGCTTTGGCTCTTTCCAATTTGGGTTCATCCTTTATCATCTTCTTCCATGGAGGAGCTTGGTAATGATACCGGAAATATCAATATCAAAAATCACTAAATGGGTATCGGTACTGAAAATGAGCAGAACGTGTGTTCGTTCATTTGGATTTATAAAGTTTTGTTTTATTTGTTCATTTATTAAATAAACAAACTTCCCACCGAACATTTCATGAGAGCACGATCCGTATACATGCCTACTTTTGATTCTTTATTTATTTGCATCTTGCCTAAAGTTCAGTATTTCTGGTGACTTCTTATATTCCTTAATACTTGTTACTCCTCAAGGACGGGCAACCGTGTTTCCATAGTAAATTTTTTTTTATATAAAGTTATATGGTCTTTATTGCTTCTATAATATATGATTGTTTATTGGATTACATCGAAACAGAAGGCAAGCGGGCAACAAGCTGCGCCGCTACCCCTAACATTGTAAATTAACTTGTAACGGTGGTCTAAATCAGCATAGGACAGTAGTAAGTTTCTTATAAAGTTTCTATTTTGCATCTGGAGTCATGTCGGTTTAGCCAATCTTGTACAGTTGTATGTAGGTATGTGTCAAAAAAATTCTTAATTCTCTTTTCTGTAACCATAAAAACATGTTAGGAAAACTCACAGACACAACTAATACCCTCCTAATAATTCTTGTAATTGATTACGTTTTAATTGGCATGTTGTGTGTGGGAATTATTAGTAGTTTTAATTAACGTCTCAGTTTTATTAGAACTGTATTATTGCATTAATAATACAAGGAATAGTTTCATTGATGGTGATTTCACACCCCGTTTCCAGGGCCTAGGGCGTGACACAGAATTGGTTTTGTAAACATATCAGAGTAGTGGGTTTATTTTAGTGGAAGTCTTCTATATATAAAATATTAATTTACATTACAAAATTTCTCGTGAATTAAATACCCGAGTTTTCGGTTACAAAATATTGTTGTATTATTATTACAAGGATTATATTGAAAATTGAGCTATCTTTTAGCTTCATGACTCCTAATCCTTGTCTATCATTATCAGCACTTAATTACCTACAAGAGTTGGAAAATACATCAGCTATGTGCTGATGAAATGTTGACTTGATAAAAGTAACTTATAGCAGTCGTTAAATACAAAAATAGTTTTATGTTTCACAATCTCAGCAAGAACGCCTGTCATTCCTGGGATTTGTACCACTACCCTAGACACACAATTCAAAGGTTCCCCGAATTACATAGCCCCTGTTCGGAGACAATCTTTCCCCTAGGCTATGTGACCCTGTTGGAGAACTGGTTATGACTGACTTGGTGTTGTATGCCAATTATCAATTATGTATGGATCCAGACACACGTGTATTCGGTCTTAGTTGCTTTTTGTTATCTATTTTGTATTATAACGATTTTAGAGATAAGTAATCTCATGCAAATATTTATCACACTCTTTGAAATAAACAACATGCTTACTAAAATAGTAAAATCAGTTCAGTTGGTAAAAAGTTTAACGTATTCACCTGTTGTTGTCAGTTCAGTGTTGATAAGAACCTCTCCTTTCAGTATGCTATTAACCTATAATTGTAATAGGTTTGCATAAGTACCTTGATAGTGTCTTGATTAATTAGCAGACTTTAAGTCTGATTCAACTTAGAAGACTTTAAGTCTGATCTGTTCAGCAGACCTTAAGTCTGACCTAACCTTAGTACAGTTATAGTCGTTTATGAAAATATGCTTGTATTTACATATGACGTTTGGGATAGCATGCTTTGGCCTAATAGATTTTATCACGTTGACAAACTTCTCCAGGTAAGTAAACATGTCCCGCGGCTGATTGGGATTTGTACGAATTATTTACCTTAGGCAAGAATAGTCTACTAATGATATTCCGCTTCCAGTTACTACATGCCCGTCAAAATATAGTTTTGATAATATTACTTTTTATGAAAGTAACGTTATTATTTTAAATAAAAAACTATTTGAAAATCAGTTACCTTTAACGACTATACTCTTAACTAGGTTTTAAATAACTATGTAATAACGTAAATGAAGCATAATTCCTACCTTAACTGACTACTCGAGTATAAGAACTAGAAAATATCGGCAACTCTTCGGCAGTACTTCATTAGATGAGTCGGTTGGTCTTTAATAGGGCTTTAAAACCTTGTTTCTCGTATAAATCTTTGCGAAAACAAGTTGTCAAACCCGTAGCTGCCCTATTTATACTTGATTTTGGCTTTTTTCGCGTTGCGCGAAGGACAAGCCCTAGCAATTCGCGTCGCGCGAACTGCTCTTCTGACATGTCAGGCCACGTAGCTTACCAGAACGTGCCACGTGTTGACACGTAGTTGGACACGTGTATCAGATTACTTAGCGAGGTTTCGCGTCGCGCGAAGGAACACTCCGGGTCGCGCGAAAAACCTTTATCCTTGGTTTATGTGCTAGATACTTTGGGTCACGCGAAGTAGTTCAGTTCCAGCTTCGCGTCGCGCGAAGAACTACTAAAACATAATTTTCATTTTTGATCCTTTATCTTTTAGAATTTGCATTTTTAGCCCAAAATTGGACGGGATATTTTCACGGTGTTACATCCTCCCCACCTTCAATGGTGAAGATTCATTAAGGCCATGGTTGGCCCCGAACCCTTTTTTTTTTGCGCAGCAGTGTAAATTTATCCGTTTTTCATCCGAAAATTTTATACATAGTGTAAATTTACCCATTTTTGGCCCAAAATTTGAGCCCGACCTGCCAAGTTATTTTTGCAGTAGTGTAAATGTATCCGTTTTTCGCCTGAAAATTTTATACGTAGTCTAAATTTACCATTTTGAGCCCGTCCCCCGTTTATGATTTTTTTTAATGCATTTTGAGTTCGCCCCCCCCCCCCGACGTGATTATACTTATACGCTCAAATTACATATCCGCTGTATAATGATTAAAACATATACGGATTGTGATAAAATTGTGAAAATTGGTTCTAACATGTTTTAATCTTGTGTCTTTTAGATGGTTATGGAAGAAAAGCTTACGGACAAAAAGCATAATATTTGTGCTTATCTTAATGACGAGGATCCTAAAGCCGAGAAATTTGCCGTAATCATGCCATATTTGAAGAGATCGAGGATCTACAAGGAGATGACACATGTTGCAGTTCCTTATTAGAGTATAGTATCAGAGTTTTGGAAGAAGGCAGTCGTATTTGGTATTGATATACACTCAGAGGTTCAAGGACAAAAGATCGTGATTACTGAGGCCTTAATCAGAATGGTTCTGGAGTTTGGAGATGAGCCGACAGACCCTGTGGATCTTGATGAACGTATGTTTAAGGGCTGCATGCTTAGGATGGGTTATAGAGAGACTTTGAACAAGTTTTCATTACGAAAGACCACTTTCTCTCGTCCTTATAAATTTCTGGCTCATGTGGTTGTGCATTGCTTCTGCATTGGTTGGCTGCGTTATGTCTTAACTTGAAGTACAATTTTTCACGAATGGTGCTTGACCATATGAAGCTGAACATTGGAAAAGAGCAATGGTGGCAATATCCTCGATTCGTGCAGATGTTTGCGGAGGATGTGTTTCCTAAAGTCAAAAAGGAGGGACTATTTATCTAGATCATATGACCAGAAACAGCTTGGCGAAGCTTGCATCCTACAAGAATGTTAAGGAGAGTGATATACCAAAGTTCAGGGGGTTGTTTGGTCATTTGTGTAACCCTAACTATGTTGCTCCGAATGAGAATAAGTGGAGGAATGATGGCAGTGATTCAGTCAGGGAGACTGAAAATCGGTTGATGGTAGATTATAAACCTGTTGGTGGTGCGAAACGTTTTATCAAGATAGAATTAGATTCAGATGATGAACCAGTGGCACCCAAGAAGAAACGAAAGAAGGTTGTATGATAGAAGTGGTTACTCCAACTACTCAGGAAGAAGTGTATTCTGCCACATCAGATAAAGATCCGGAAGAAACAGAATCAGATTCAGAGGGTAGACGTATTGCATTGGCTAATCCACATGCCCGTTTTGAAAAGAAGGCTGCTGCTTCAAGAAAAAGAAAGACGACTGATGACATTGATGAGTCGTATGTTCCTGATGTTGTTGTTGATAAGCCTGTCAAGAAGAAGGCTTTGAGGGTTAAAAAGAAGTCGAAGAGGGCTGTATCACCAAAGTTGAAGTTGATAGATGAGCCGGACATTGAACAACCTGATATATTTCAGACTCCTATTAATTTGGAGTTTATTGTTGAAGAGCCTATAGTACAACAAACACCACCAGCTCCTGAACAACATTCTTCTCATAAGCAAACATCTGAAAAAGCTGCTGATTTTGGTAGCTTTCCGTCTTTAGATGCTGGATGTTTTGGAGATTTCCCTACATTTCGTGAGCACGATACATTAAAGAGAATTGTGATAGAACAAGGTATAAAGATTGACAGTTTGGTTGCTGAAAATGAGAGGTTGAGAAAAGAGAATGCTGATCAAAGGAAGTTGATTGAGGATGGTGAACTTAGACATAAACAATAGGCCGATCTGTTGAATCTACACGTGAGGTATTTTGCAGTTTTGGAAGATAAGCTAGGTATAAATCTGAAGCAAGAGTTGGAGAATTCAGCTGTGGATGACAAGATTTTCACCAAAGTATATGGTGGTGAGGCTTGTGTTAAGGAGATACAATTCAGAATGCAGTATGACCTGGATCGTGTAGTTGCTAAGGGCAAAGGGAAATTTGATGAACCGGTAATTCATGTTGATATTTCTAATGTAGGTCGTTCATCTTTT